>NC_061115.1:74042787-74273664 GCF_002878395.1 Capsicum annuum | reverse complement strand
AAGTGCATATCTATTATGTTATTGAGGAAATTTGTAATCAGAAACACTGAAAACTATAAAATTGAATATCTAAAAGTTTGTACACTTAGTCAAGCAAACCGAAACTAAAAATACACTGAATATTTTACTGAGACTATAGGAGGTATCACATAACCGACATGCCCCAATTTGATATAATTGGGGTCCAACCTGTAATGCCTGTTAGAAGGTATCAGTACTATGCCATGGGTACTAAAACTGGCTGTGTGGATCCATTAAACTGGCATTGCAAAAGACTAAAGAGTCACCCTATACTGGCAGGAGTACTCATGAGATATGTGTCAACCCTAAACTGGCAGGAAGACATCTCAAACCTATATTGCCGACGTAGTTCTGTAACGCAGGGATTGCTACTAAGGGTCAAACCCTAAACTGGTAGGAATGCCCCCATCCCTGGGTTCACTCGGTTGCTGAATCCTACTCCCAACTGAATGACACTAAAAACTAACTGGCACATACACTGATAACTGATAAGCTCATGCCATTATATTTAGAAAACAATAGGTATGCATAGTCTTAAGTAATCATAAACATGTACGCTGATGTATTTAACATGTAGTAAAAATGGTGAGTTCATAATAAAAATGATGAGCTGAATATAGGAATAAAATCAGGATTCTGACTAACTCATTACTTGAAAATAAAAATATGTAAAAACACATGGGTATTGGTTGTTCATAACCCACCAGCGCTGAATGACCATAAAGCATGATATCAACACTTAAAAATTGTAGAATGGGAATCATGGTTTAAAAACCAAAAGCCTAAACATTTCATTAAACACATAGAAAATTATGAACTTAACATGGGAATATTTTAAACATCGGAAATCAATATGATTACATGGATAAGATCATAACTTGACATTCTAACATGATATTCACTTGAAAATGACATGGGAGATTGAAGCTTGAAATATGAGATAACCTATATTTCCATGGGATCATACTAGGACATGAATTGAGTTAAATTACTAAGGAGAAACGTGATTTAAATGTATCTTGAACATATAAAACGTCATAATAATGGAAAATTCCATACTATAATTGAAAAGAAGGTTCTTGGGCTCCATGGGTGAAAGGGGACCCATGGATGAACTCCCGCATACCTTAATTAGATGAAGTCTTGAAGAAATCTTGCAATTGAGGCTTGAGTCCTTGGAGAAAAACTTGAATTTATAGCTTGGGTACTTGAATTCTTAGAGATAAAGTTGAATCTTTTGTACTTGGGAAGGCGAGGGTTTTTATGTGAGTTATTGTGAGGAAGATGGGCAAATAATGCCCCTTTTAAATTATAAATCGTGTTTGGACAGCTAGGGTTGAGGGGAAAGGACTAAACTTCCCCTTGGGCTTTTTATTCCCATGGAAATTACCATCATTGTGCAACACCTTGTCGAGTTGACTAGCCATCTCATCGCGATCCCTAGTCGGGTTGAATAGTCATCGCGGCATGGGGCTATCGCAACCCCTTACTGTCTCTCACAAAAAAGGTCATAAATTTTCACTAGGATAACAAATTAAGGCAAAATTGGTATCGTTGGAAAATTGACTCAATATTCTACTATTTGGTAGGTCTTGTGCTGCAAAATTCTACGTATTTCAATAGTTATACACGTTCAAAATAGACCCTTATAGAATCGAATACCAAACTTTGGATGATATCAAAGGCTCTTAGCTCAACTTTGTTCTAAGTGATTCCTATCTTAGAAAGAACTTCACACACTTGAATAAAGATCATGACACATGTATTCAAAAGTAATCATGGGATTAGAGTTAACACCCGTAAGAACGACGCTTCAAAGTTTAGCCCAAAAAATGTGAGGTGTTTCATTATCTCCCCCTTGGAATCATTCATCCTCTAATAAGATTGGTTAGACTGAGAATACTAAGGAAACTAAGATCATATTCTGAACATGAATGACTTGGAACATGATTACTTAACTGAGTCTGAGCATGATACATGAACTGAACTGATTTCATGAATACATGCAACAACATGAGAATGGTTATATGGCCGAGATAGAAACGAGAGAGTCAACTTATGAGTAACCATTACCTCAACTTGGATCTAGTTTCATGAAGAGAAGATGAGAGGTTTAGGAGATGAAAACTTGGGTATTACAATATCTCTCCTTGGGATTATTCATTCTCTGAATGATACTGACTTAGCTGAAATACTAAGGAAAGACTGAGATGACGCACAGGACACTTACGAACTGAATCATGATTGAATATCTAGAATCTAAAACTGATGGATGAACTGAACTGAATATGCAAATTACCTAGATGCAAAGAAAATTACCTCTAGAAAGATCCATATTTATTAGACTCCGGATAGTATGACTAGATGGAAAGACTGAAAACTATAGGAATTTGTCTATCTTACTGCTAGACTAGATTGCTGGATATACGGACTGAATCATACTGAAAGCTTATACTCAACTATAAATTATACTTCCAAAATAGCACTTCACTTAAGGCTACTTAAAATATTCATATGGGCACTGATAAGTCAATCTACTGAAGATTGAGCTAAACTAAAATCTCTCACTATGATGAAGCTACTCGAATCTACAAAGTGCACATATCACTGTGATACTAGTCTTAACCATGAATTCAATTCCCCATGCATTTTCACCACTTCTCATCTCAAGAATAATCATTCTTACAACTTCAACAACTAAATTCCGTCTCTTATTAGGAAATCACTAATGTACAATACATTTATCCACATATATACAAACATGACATTCAAGCTTATCTTCAATCTTCCTTCACTCTTATAAACTTAAATAAAACAGGCATACTATAATCTTTCCTTAACATGAAATATTTACTCTCTCATAACAAAATAAATTACTTACCATCACTATCATTTCATAAGAAGAGGTCACTGAAAGGTTAGAACATGAGATCTTGAAGTATGGAAGGATACTATAAGTAACTTGACACTTAACTGAGGCCTGAGGAATAGAGTATCAATGACATAGATTGATTACAGAGATCAAAACTGAGGATATACATGACATAATCTGAATTTCGCTGATCATTAAGAGTGTAACATAAGTTATGGGAACTA
Organism: Capsicum annuum; assembly: GCF_002878395.1. NCBI lineage: Eukaryota > Viridiplantae > Streptophyta > Magnoliopsida > Solanales > Solanaceae > Capsicum > Capsicum annuum. Next base: position 74,270,547 of record NC_061115.1, on the reverse strand, counting down.
AGAATACTATAAATCATGAGTATATTAGTCATTAGCTGCATAACTTGAGTTTGAAGTTCATAAATTTATGAAACATGATTTGTACTGCTGAGTGAACTAGAACTCCTCATACAAGGAACTGGAAGCATACACGATTATCTATTATGTGCATGAATATGATATATGATCATATAGAGATGATATGTAAGGCATGAGTAGATATCATGATGACTGAAAAACTTTGCACTGGGATAATCTCATAACACCAGACATTGAGCTCACACTATCAAGAATTTCAACTCTTCGTTCGATTAGCTCAATCATCTAAGATTCAAACTTAGATTCAAACACTTAACATCGATATCCCTAAACCTGTAATGAACCCTACTGAGTTCCATCATAGCCTACTAATATCACATCTTTAAACTTATGTTTTTCCCTAAACCATGAGAATTACCATTACATCAACGTACCCAACATCATCAACCTATAACCCATAAGTTAGATGATAAGAATCATTATATAATAAATAGCATTATTCATACTTAACAACTCAAGGGTACCATGTAAGTACACATACTATTAAAATTTTAAAATAATACAATCCCATACATGTTTAAATTAATAAACATAAATTATTGCATACATTATTTCAAGCCTACTGGTTCGCCTTTCATACAACTATCCCCATTAATACATAACCAGCTAAATCCAAAATAACACTAGGTCACATGATATCATAGGATTCTAAGAAGGGATCTAAAATCACATCTGACTTCGGCTCAATGAATGATTTTTTATCATGAACAAAATAAACACTTTCAAAGTTTAGAACCTAAGTGCACTAATGGGATACCTTTGAGCTTGCGTGCTGATGTTGGGGTATTTATACATCTAAGCACCATAACTTACCCATGTTTTAGCTAAGTTTTGAGGATAAAATACATAATTCTTGCACTTTGTCTATTTTTAGTTAAGTGAGCTGACCTATCTGATTAGCATGCTTTTCAGGTACTAATGAGGAAGATTACAAAACTTTGGGGACCTATGGATAGCAAAGGAAACTTCACATAAAAGGAAAGTAGCTTTTGGACTGAATGTGATATATGGGAACTTTTTTCCGGGCAAACTCAATATTTTTAAATAGTTAAGGATGCAGTAGCAATTTATTAGAGAAGGATGTTATTAAAAGCCTTATGGCTGAATTTTTAGGGATTATTCATTATTATGTATTATTTTGAAAACAAGAGAAAGCAGCTTAGCTTGAGGAGAAAGAGAGAGAAACGTTTTTCTCTCTAATTTTCGCTATTCATCTTCTTCACCAAAATCGTTCTAAGTTTTGGTATGATGAATATGTCTATTGTGATTTTCATTTTATTCATGAGTAGCTAAGTTTATTTGTTAGAGTTATGGAAACCTTGTAGTATACTCTCTATTGCTATGGGTTTTTGAATTTATGATGTGTTAATTCACTTATATCATTACTCTCTTCATTATGATTGAATTCTCGTAGTTGAAAATATAGGGAATATGCCATTATATAAATAACTTGTTTGATAGAAAAGTTACTATTTGGAAAAGAGAGTAGGGACAAGAAAATAGGTTTTCCAACCTCTATTTTACACGTTAATGCCTTAGTAGGATTAACTACTTGGAGAGTTCATATGATTGGTTGTACACTTTGGATTCGAGAGAACTAAGGTGAATAAATCCTTGATGGTTGAGAAACACTTGGATTTAGAATTAGAATACATCTCTCTATAAGAGCATGAATGTATAAATCCTTATTACTCATAGTTAATAGAGAAGTAAAAGCTACAAGGTGGACATAACCCAAACTTGTCATTCTCTGTGATCAAATATTAATACACATATTGCTTTATTGTTATATTGTAACCATCTTTTCAAATTTAAACCAAAAACCCCCATTTAGGAACCTCTGACCAACAGTACAGTAACAACTACAATACTTAGTAACACAGTATTCCCTGTGGGAATCGACATCCAACCTGGTTGGGTTCTATATTTGACAGCGACCGCTTACTCTCTCGTAAGAGAGGTGTAATTTGGGCGTATCACGTGTAATCCCATAACTGTTTGTGGAAACTATCTGAGAAAACTCTATATGTAAGGACTTAAGCTTCACTATTTTTGTTACTTTAAAAATAAGACAGAGTTGACATGAATGGAGCATGATAAGAATCTATATAAGTTTCTTAGAGAACCTTTCTATAGCATAATCTGAGACATGAAAGAAGGGAAACAACTTTTAAATGCCCTGTAGCCTCTCTAAGAAAAGTACAGACGTCTCTGTATCGTTCCACAAGATTATAATAGACATGTTTTCATAGAAACCCTAGGACACTTGAACTCTGGGCTCTGATACCAAGTTTGTCACGACCCGAGACTACCCCCTAGTCGTAACACAGTGCTTAGGACCACAAGTGATCCCAAGCTAACCCATGAACTAGCGTGATACTTGAGAAACTAGTTAAGAATATACATAATAGCTAAGGTTGTTGTGCAGAAATAAAATCATGGCATAATTATGAATACATACAATACTGATAAAGTTTACAATCTGATAAAACTGAGGAAAAGAATTCAAAATACATGACTGACTCTAATTGACATTTTATGAAGCCTCTACTATACTGACTATAGATAGCTAAGACATGCCGCCACCACATATCAATAATAATGAATAACAGTGATAAAGTACATAAACAACATCTAACTAGAGTCCCCAAAATAGAAGAACTCATCATCTACTGGCTGGAAGCTGCGATTGTCTGATCATAATATGTGGGCCACGAATGGTACCTACATTATGAAACAATGTAGCCACACAGATGAAAAAATAATAATGGAAGGGACAAAACACATACCAAAATCAATCCTTAAGTTGAAGATCTCGAGGACCTATTTGATGACCATTCTTGGATTCACAATAAGAACAAGAAAAAGATGATAATAAGGTGTCTAACACCGATTTTCCAACCAACCAAACTAAATGAACAACACATAAAATAAAGAACAATAAGAACAATAACTTCAGCTACAAGAACACCCTAAGGCAGAGAGTAGGCAATAAGAACAAAAAAACAAGATTACAAGAATGTAAAGGATAGATAGTGAACCAAGACTATTACATGGTTAAGAACCAAGTGTATTTCAAAACTAACCCCTAATGAATGAAATAATAAAAACACACTCTTTCGGTGACCATCAAGGTAATCGACACACCTCAAGATCCACCATTTCCAAGCAAAGAATAATATTGGCTTTTCCAAGCCCTAAACTATAATAGATATTCCAAGCCCTAACTAAGAACTACACTAAGGTGTTCTACTCTCAAAAGAGAGGATTTCCAATATTTCAAAATATCATCATTCATAAACTAATAAGAGAAGACCTAAAATGTCCTATTTATAGTATCTAACAAAAGGAGACAAAATGACTACACTACCTTTAATGATAGGGGCAGCCATGGAGTACATTTTGGGCAAAGTGAAGTGACCAAAATGTCCTCAAAGAAGATGACCCAAAACTATGAGCCATTAAGTGTCCAATGCCATGAGTCCTCAAGTCTTCAATGCTCCAAGCAATCTTCCACTTATGGCCTTGATGTATGGTATGCTCAATGGTAGGCTTAAAATGGGTCCTCCATGTATGTTTTTATATCCTTGAGGTGACCAAGTCTTGAGACACTATGAGTTGGCCTCTAAAGATGTCATCAAAAGATAAGATGGCCGTTTGTCCCGTATCATCCTCCCCTTCTTGAAAAGGATTCAACCTCAAATCCAAATCTTGCGAAACCAAAGAGAGGACAAATAAATACAAAATCCTCATCGCATGAGGGTTAGGGTTAGCACAACAAATCATCTCAACATGCCAAGGTTGCACATATTTGCAATATAACCATGGACCCTTTAAATGAAATATTAAAAATTCAGTGAAAGATGTACAAAGGATTTGGTTATGAGATTCACCAAGAGTGACACTTTGTTTGTCATGTAGACCAAGCAACAAGTTGGGTGCACCAGCATCACCATTTCTGCATTTGGCACTGGGGTAAAATAGGAAAAGTAGCCATAGACATGAGTCTAGACAACACTCCCCTTTCCCATGGTCTCCACCCAAACTAAATGGCATACTCTCTACAATAGTATACAAATAATCCAAAGAAAATAAAGAGTAGAGAAATGTATCACTCAAGTCGACTTCTACTAAGGTTCCCTCATGTGTGTACTCACTAGTAGTTTCCCAAACATCACCATGAGTACTTGGAACAATAAAGTCACACAAAGTAGAAGGAGAAGTAGTTTCCATAACCATATATTCCTTGCTCTTAAGAATACTCTCATCTTCCAAGAAGAGATTTCCATCTTTAAGGGGAATGTTGTCACACCATAGTGAGTAAGCATATAGGCTATAGCTTCCAAGACAAGCTATACCATTATTTTCACCACTAGGTCTATTAGGAATATTTATATCATCTTCAAAAAAGACATTATACCTAAAGAGAGCATGATCTATTTTATGGGTAGATTTGGAACAAATACGTTCATCACTCTCTAAAAGATCAATATCAAGTTTCAAAGAGATTTCAAGTACTAGATTATCCCAAGAATAGATCTCGGGTTCACTCCTATTTTGTTGACCAATATTTTCAAATACTTCACTCACTTGAGTGTATTGGTGTTTCTGGGACAGAATTCCTTGTGGAGGCATCGGGGCTAGACCAGCCTCGAGCTTCCAGAGGAGTGGTTTCTTTTTATTTTGCAAGGGATTTATTAAGCACATCACACATAACCTCAAGTGGCGGAAAGGTTTCACACGTAAGTTGATCAATACCAATTATACAAGATGATGTATTTTCATTTAACATATTAGCTTTAACAGTAGGTGGACATAAATTTCTCTTTCAAGAAAAGTCAATTTCATCATCAATAGGATCAACTAGTGTATCCACACTCACAACATGTACATCATCAACAATAGGCAAAGAATCATTAGACTCACAAGTAAGATATAACTCATACTCAATGGGCTACTAGTCACACAATTATCATTCACATGCACCTAAGTGTAAGAGTTAGCTATTTTACCTTGAAGTTCTTGAGTAGACTCTCTTTTGCCATGATGTGAAGGTCCTCCACAACCTTAGGTAGAAAATCAACATTTCTCTCATTCGCTTGCCATGCCGTTACCTACACACTGTCATTAGAAATAGAAGGACAAACAATGTTAGCTCGGTTTGGTGGCAAGCCCCTCACTTTGCTCAACACAACCTCTTATTTTTTCACTCTTGGATTACCACCTTGCACGCCTTTACTCCACTCAAACTTTTGTCACTCATCTTTATTTAGAATAGAGTAGGTGAGTACTTTTTTTGTGGCCGGGGAAGAATGTACGTCACCAGGCAATTTCCCCATCGGTTTCTAATAACATTAGGAAAATTTTACACATTTATAAATTTATGTTGTGCATCGTAGCTAAAGGGAAAAAAATCACACCACACATCCTTATGGTAATAAAATTGGGAGAAGACAACTCATTCCCTCTCGATAACCTTAAACTCATCCAAGAAGTATGAGAAAAGTAAAGACCCTCAAAACAACCCCAAGTAGTCAACCATGGATGGAAGGATGTATTTTCTATAGTACCTATCATTTAACATAATATGGAAGCCAGGTATTTCATAAATGGTCACCTTTTTGGAGTGTACACTCCTTCTCAAATCAACAATGTAAGGCATATGATTACCCGTCAGCTTTGGAGATGCATATTCTATTCACTCGTGGGACAAGCTCTACTATAGTTAGGATAACCATTCACACCATGTTGATCTTGATAAGAAGTACTAAAAGGTGAAGAAAATGAATTTTCACACTCCTCACGTGTACTCTCATCATAGCTCTTATAAGATTTGTGAATAAAAAGGTTATACCCAACACTAAATCTAAGTTCGGAGTGGGAGGTGTAAGACTCCTCACATTCGCCAACGTCATAATAAGAACCATCACGAGGTTCTACATCATCTTTAAATTCACAAAAAGTACTAGGTACTTCATTCCCCTCATTTTCTCCTCTAAAATCATGTCCCTTAAATCTGCCCAAGTTTTGATCATGGTTATTTTCATAGCCTCCGCAATATCCTTCAACTTCATAGCCATAAAACCCCTCACTACAATCATAGACTCCCATGTTATAGTCACAATAATCACCGGCTATCAAAGATATGTTCCCCTTATATCACCTTTATACTTACACAATGAACGAAAAAGATTTGTAGTAAAAGCTCCTCACCAACACTCGTATACACTTACCTTTGTGATTCATATAATTGGAGCAGCAAATATTGAAAGTTGCTTATACTCCGGTAGTCAATAGAATGTCAATTCTACTTGGCGGCTGGAACAGATTCTTATTTGATTGACTCAAGACACAAAAACAAAATTTACTTTTGAACTTGAAACAAAGAAGTTACTAGGAGTTAAAAATGAGAAAAACACAAAATAACTCTAACACGAAGAAACATATTCAAAACTAATTTACAACTTAGTAGATATTTACTAGTTGCAAATTAGTATAACAGTCAACAAAGTTGAAAACAATGAAAAAAAAGAAAAAAAAACTAGGAATTTCAATTCTTGAGCTTATGATGATGTGGTACTCGTCTTTTGGTCAATGGAATGTCGTTGAAGTTGAAATGTTTTTTTTGTTTCAAGAAATTAATTATTCATTTTCATATTTGGATGAAGAAGTTTCGGTTATGGAATAGGCAAACAAGGTCTTAGACTCCACTTTCAAGATTCAAAAACGTCTTGACCTACTTTCACTCTTTTGGCAAGGCAACCTTTTTGGTAGTCTTGTCTCCTTTCCTCTTTGGGACAATTTTGAAAAGCGGTCTTACTTCTTTTGGGTAGCTACACTTTTTGGAAGTCTTTTGTTTCTTTACTATTTTGATGTTGTCTAGAAAATGTTTCCAAGACAAACACAAGTCTCACTCTTCTTTTTCTTTTTCAAGATCAAACAACCTTTTGGAACTACTTCTTAAACATTACAAGATGAACTCCAAGAACAAAAATAATAAGCCGTCCAGCAATTACCACCACACAACTTGAAACTTAGTTCAAGAACTTGGATTAAGACTCAAGGAGTGTTAGAGAGAAAGAAAAACAACACTAGAAACAACTAAGACAAGCAAAACACACCTAGATCTAGACACAAATCTCGGCGAAAACAACAATAACAACACAATTTTGGCCAAGATACAAAAATGGATAGATTTGCTTTTTTTTATTTTTCAGTTTTCTAACACCTTTCTTTTATTTTCAGGTTTACGAGCCCAAAATTGATCTTGTGGGAACAAGATCAAGCCATGCTATGATGCCAAATAATACAAGAACAACAATGGAAGGCACAAAACACACATCAAAATCAATTCACAAGTTCAAGAACCCGAGGACCTATTTGATGACTGTTCTCGGATTCAGAATAAGAAGAAGAAAGAGATGATAACAAGGTGTCTAACACCTATTTTCCAGCCAACCAAACTAGATTAACAACACATAAAAAGAACAACAACAACGTTGGCTGCAAGAACACCCCAAGGCCGAGAGTAGGCAACAAGAACAACACAACAAGATTACAAGAAAGTAAAGGATAGATAGTGAGACCAAGATTATTACAAGGTTAAGAACCAAGTGTATCTCAACACTAACCCCTAATGAATGTAATAATCAAAACTGCACTATTATGGTGACCGCCAAGGGAATCAAATCACCTCAAGATCCTTCATTTCCAAGCAAAGAACAATATTGACTTTTCCAAGCCCTAAACTGCAATGGCTATTTCAAGCCCTAACTAAGAACTACACTAAGGTGTTCTACTCTCTGACATATTGATCAAAGCATGTTTTCATAAATCTTCTAAGCTGAACACCAAATAGCTTTTGTTTTAAAGTATCAAATATCTTCATCTCCACATAACACGAAACATGTGGGGACTTCTTAGGAAGATATGTGATGACAAAAATACTATTCTGTTTAACCAAAAAAACATAAATGATCAACCACAAAAATACAAATGATCAAAAAAAAATTATCAAATGTATATAAAGCCTCATCCATTAACTAATTGTATACAACTACATGTCATAAAATAAATAAATAATTTATATGCTAACCGAATTGAATATATGTATAATTTTATGTATATATATATATGTATATATATATATGTTTACATACATAGTTAAATTTACATAAGTATAATTGTAAGGTGTAGATATGTGTATATATCTTTACACCAAATACAATCGCACAAATAAAAAACTTTAATATTATGAGATTCTACACAACTAAACTACAAAAAAGTCTAATTGATAAATATACAAAAATACCTTATGTTGAATTTCAAATCAAATGATGGAATACCACAATTAGTCTTATCTACATGTTCAATACCTCTTGTTACTCATCTAAAAGGGGTTTCCCCATCCATTTGAAAAATTAGAAATTAGTTACTTTCACACCTAATTAACACTGCATATATATGAAAAATCAAATAAAATTAGTGGATAATGTAGAGAATAACTTAAAAAAATAAAGAAAAACAAACATATATATCTGTAAAGATATAAAATTTACCGCAAAAATCTTCAAATCAAATCTATGTGATTTTATACTGATTAAAAAAGCTTCAACGTAATCTTCAATGGACAAAAATCAGCTAATCTAAAGTTGAAAAACACAATATTTGAGAGATTTTAGGGGAAGAAATAGGAAGAAATATATTCTATGATATTTCAATTGAAAGAAGTTTGAGATTAGCACAATCTCTTTAGCATAAAAACCTATTGCCGCCTAAAAAGTAAAAAAGTTTCAACGTAATCTTCAATGGACAAAAGTCAGCTTATTCATCGGTAAAGAACACAATATTTGAGAAATTTTGGTAGAAGAAATAGGAAGAACTATATTCTATGATATTTCAATTGAAAGAAATTTGAGATTAACACAATCTCTTTAGCATAAAAACCTATTACTGCTTAAAAAGTCCAATCAAAGTAAAGAAGTAACCTATTGCCGCATATTACTCCAATCAGGTAAGAATGAGAATAAAATATTAATTATGAGAGAGAAAAATTAATTTGCCTTTGTTATATACATTAAAAATTATATTTGTATAAATAAGTCCACATAAAACTAAATTTTAACTAACAATTACCTATGAATTGTAATTATTTAAAACATTACCCTTATCATGTAATTATAATTTTTTTTTACCTATAAACTGTAATTTTTCCTTGTAATATTAAGGACGTGCAGTGAATGAAATATATTACTCCACTCTTATCTTTACTTGCTTTTAGCTTTTAGTTTAATACTTGTACAATTTTATAACACTTCAAGAATTTTTAATTTCTTAAAAAATAATAGTAGGATATTTAAGAAAGAACCGGGAAAAAATATAAATAATATAAATCCCTTCATTTTTGAGTTAATTACATCCTATTTTAATTCTTTTTAAATATTACAAAAATCTCAAAATATCTAAAATCTCAGATAAATTATTAAAATCTCATATACGTTCGTTGATCTCAATACATTGTGTTGCTCGAGAATCTGAAATCTTGGATACTTTACTAAATCTCGAATATATTGTATTGGTCTCGGTATTTTGCATTAGTAGGTTGACTGTTATGTATCATGACCATAATTAATTCATCTGAAATCTCAGATACATTAAAAATCTCGAATATATTGTGTTGGTCTCGATACATTGTGTTAGTAGGTTGGTTGATATGTATCATGACCATAATTAATATATAAGTTACCCATGATACATACCGTCTCGAATATATTACTTAATTTCTTCCAATACATATCACCTTCAGATACATTATCTCGGATGCATTACTTCAAATTTGGGATGAATCTAATTAAATAAAATAATAGAAATTTTTATAAAAATATGATAAGATAAATAGTGTTGCGACGTAATATTTTTTTTTCTTTTTAAAAAGTGCCAAGTGAGTATTAAACACAACGCTGGTTATATGGGATGTATTCCTCTATTACCAGACTATAAGACTTCATATGTTACAACAAATTAACATGCATTAATAATACAAGGGAAAATTCCATGCAAGTGTTGACAGTTGATTAAATATATGCTGAAAAAGAAAAGAAAAATATATTGTTTTCTTCAATACAAGTGTTCCCTTAATCATGTTATCTAGAGGTTTCAATGGGTTTAAAAAATCTATTTAATCAATCTAACCGTATCATATCGAATCTAGTGTTTAGTTTTTTTTCGATAAAATTGATAGATTTTATATAAATTTATTATCATACCGAATAATTGGATAGGTTTTTTGTTTGATAAAAATTAATCAAATCGTACCTAATAATACATGTGTAAAATATATTTTATATATATTAAGTTTACGAATCATGGATCTTAAATTTTTTGCTTTAGATTGGGAGAGATGGAAACGACTGCAAGGACAACATACTAACACTCAATGTCCACACCTTGAAATTTATTATATTACTCTTATTAAAATAAAATTAGTTATAACATCTCTACTCTCGAGTAGTAACTAGTAAGCTACAAGGTACTTCAACGATCTTAGGTAACAAGCTTCATGCTATTAAATGTTCTTACTCTCTCTTATGACTTAAATTTCTCTTATATATTGAATAATTAAGTAGGCTCGACTCTTGAGTTTCATGTTGATTGATTTCTTTCCGCTCGTGTGCTCTAAATTATATTTTTTGTCTTTGCCTAGATTCTAACACTAGTATAAAATAATGAAATGAATCTCTATTCTTGATTCATCACCTTTTATATACAATTAAAATAAAATGTCTAGAAATTTTTGTCAAAGTCACACACAAGTATATATGGTAGCGTGTTCTACTTCTAATACTTTTTCAAAAAAAAAATAAAAATTAATCAAATCGTACCGATACCGAAGAAAAATTGAGATGACGAGGCAATTTTAAAAAGTCTAATTTTAAATATATAAAATAAAATAATCAAAAATTAGTATGGAACAAATTTTATAAAATAACAGCCTAAATCATACCATTGGCACCGCTAATGTTATCTATACAAGATTCCTTAATAGAGTATTCATTTGATATTTGGTATTTACATTAGAGTCCCAATAATTTGAATTCACCTGGATAGGGTGCATTTAGGGCCTGTTTGGAAAGCCACCTTGTGAATTGAATTTGGTGTAACTGGTGTAATTACACTATTTGACATTTTTGATTGGCCAGGTAGTTACTTGTAATACCTCGAATTTTCAAGCTCTAGACCCCCTCAGAAGATAGACCACTAAGCTAGCTTTCCAACGCTTCAAGTCTTGCCTCAACCCAATGTTGTGGAAATTTTTCATTAAGGGCCTGACATACTGTCGTGACTATGACTCAAGTAAGAAGTCGTTACTACTCGTGACAAGTTGTCACGAGTGAGTCGTAGTCACTCTAGTGAAGGCCCTAAGTTTAAGCATAGTGGCTACAACTAGACCTTACGACTCATAATTAGTGACGATGAGTCATATGAAAGGACTCATAGCCTGACCAGTAAAGTACTCGAGACTCAGGATTCAGACTATGACTCTATCTGACAACTGGCATTCAGTTAAAACGAGTCATAACGGGAAAGTCATAGTCAGACCAAAAAAGGGCCTAAGACTCTAGATTCCAGCTTATGACTTAGACTACGACTCATAGTCAGTCTCAATGAGTTGTAGGGTGAGTCGTAATGACTGGGAACCAAATTTCCTATACATTTTCTAGGGAATTTTAAGTGTTTCTCCACTCCTTCTAAAGCATAACCCACGATGTTTAGGCTCTCAAAGCGGGGTATGAAATACCTAAAACCCCCAATTCTATCATTTATCGTAATATAACTCAGAGAAACCGAAATGGGCGGTTTTCTTTTCTCCCAGGAAGCAATTCCCAAGATGATTCATCTAAGCTTCTACACTCAGGTATGTGGGATATTCATCAATGGGTCCCTTCCATCCATTGAGTCCCAAGAATTCCCTACCTTTACAAGTATAAACTCTTTTTCCCAATTGGTGAAATTTCATGTAGACTATGAATTTTATAAATTTCTTCTTAATTGCTTTGATTTTAAACCATGAAAGTACATTTCCTCATGATAATGGTGTTTCAATATGTTTGATAAGGAAAATGTCCACTTCATGATTAGTTATTGAAATATGGGGCGTTATTCATGATTTTTCCTCTACCTTGGATTGTTCAATTTTGCATTATATAGTGCCGGTAGGTAATAAACACCCGATACTTAGGAAAATTCTGCATGTTACAGTTTTTAAGTTACAACTCATTCAGAGTATGCTTGTATCATTAAATTCAGGATATTTTCATAATGAGCACTTATCAGTACCAAATCATGTTAAATGAATATCCATACCAGTGTCATTCAGTTGGGAGTAATACTTAGCACTAAATGAATGCACGGATGGCATCTCCCCATTAGTTTGGCATGTGTCGTTAATAATGGTCCCTATGTTCCAAATCTACTACACCACCATATATTTTTAGGGGTCACCCATCAGTAGAGGCATGACACCCTCATCCTTCGAGACATCAAATTAGTGGATCCATGACAGTCAGTATCAGTATACATGGCAACGTATTGATACCCTTTTAACTAGGGTTATAGGTTGGACCCAGATCATCTCATATTGAGGTATGTCAATTAAAGGTTAGCTCCCACAGTCTCAATTCAGTGTTAAGATTATACAAGTTCAGGTTTGCATGATCAAGTCTCTAGTATATCATTAATTCAGTTAAACATATTCACAAATTATTTCAGTACATGATTTACTTGGTCTTGCATTCGATTTACGTGTTCATACATTCGTACTTAGTACCATTCTATATTTACTCATATCATCTAGTCCTGATCTCACATACCAGGATATTTAAAGTACTGATCGCATACTCTCTTTTATGCTATGTTGTCTTATAACATTGGTTCGGACGCTCAGTTTCCCGATCATACTTAGAAAGTTTGTATGCCACTTAGCTGCAGTATTAGTGAGTCCTCATCAGTAGAGAACTACTTATATTACTTACTATGCTTTCCAGTATTTTAGTTCATGTTTATTTTCAGTAGTCAGGGTTAGTTGGGGACCTGTCCCAATAAGTCATCATTTTTAGAGGCTTTTAGACAGTCAGACAGTTAATTATGTTTTTTGGTGATGTGTTTAAGACTCCTTTATTATTGACTTGAGTATTTAAACATTTATTGAATGTATTCCACATAGTATTTGTTATTTTTCTTTAGTATTTATAGCTTGTGCCAGATCATGGGTTAGCTTGGGGTCACTCGTGGCTTTATGCACCATGTTACGACTAAGGGGTAGCCTCGGGTCTTGAAAAACTTGGTATCAGAGAACAAGGTTTAAAGTGTCCTAAGGTGTCTGAAAGTCGTGTTAAGTAGAGTCTTGTGCATGGGTGACCCGCCCCAAAATTGGGTCATGTTGTATGGGCACCTCAAGCTTACCTGAACTGGAGGTCGCCCTGATAACCCAACCTAACCATCATCACAACAACCATAAAGTTTGGGTAAATCCCGAACTTCTAATAAGATAGTAGAAATATATAAGGCTAATAGTCAATACTAGACAACATTTAACATTTCATTAATGTCAATAGTCTAGCCAATACACCCAAGTCCACAGTCGTCCAGAAAACCTCTAACAACCGAAGTCCATAATATGTCAAGACATGCCCCTGACAATAGCCAAGTACCAAACCAATATAAGTCTATGACAGAATATAACGTGACTATAAGAGGTAGGTCTTTCGGAGTATGGAAGCTCACCACTTCAAGGTCAATGCACGAACTTCTCAAACACATGTTCACTGCATGAAAGAAGAAGATTCTCTGGCCTCTATGTTGCGTGGGGACATAGCGTCCGGAGACGGTTAGCGATTAGAAAGCTAGCATGTAACTCAAGGATAAGGATAAAATAACATCATCAATTAACAACCAGTCAATATACTGTATTCAATCATATTTATACACTTATCCTTACATATAGGTACATCACATGCCAACAAGATATCAAGACTTAACAACGTTCTCAAATCCTTCAATCACGAGATATAAAGTGGAGGACTCTAGCATTCCACACTTATGTTCAACCCATTTATATTAGACATAGTATTTTAACCATATTCACACGTCATTAGACAAAGTACTTCAACCCTGGGTACACTCATTAAGAAAGGGAATAAGACTACATATCCATCCATGGAAACAAGGGTTCTATCTATATACCATAATCCATGAGGCATGGGAATCTAAGCACATTCTCACACATTTAATTCAACACGAAACTCTAATCACATGCCCACATATACACTTAGGCATGGAACTTTAATCACATGCTCACATATACACTAAGGCATGGAACTCTAATCACATACTTACATATACACTTAGGCATGGAACTCTAATCACATGCGCATATACTCAAATGGGCATGAAACTCTAGTCACATGCATACATATTCATTCGATCATGGAACTTTAATCACATGCCATTTCATACAATTGGTCATGGAACTTTAATCACATGTCGTTTTATTCAATCAGTCATATAACTTTAATTACATGTCGTTTCATAAGGAAAGGTATTTTAACCTCAAGGGATCTCTTTAAGCAAGGGACTCCAAGCAAAAACTATTAGACAAGGGACTTTAACTACAAGTCATTAGACGAGGGACTTTAACCGTAAGTCATTTCATAAGGCAAGAGACATTAACCACAAGCCATCATATTACCATCATTAGTCAACATTTGGATCCTCAGTCCATTGGTTCATACATTAACATCCATACAATTTATTTCGATATTTAAGTAATTTTAGCTCATTTAGCCAATTCAACACTACACATGACCACCTAGTCCTCATGGGAGCCTTCGATGCTCAACTATTTCAATAGGCCGATACCTTAACTCATTTCATCACAAAATTCAATTTATGGTCATCAAGACCCAAATGATACCATAAGGTCTTCATACAAATATTCATCGATTGAACACTTTATTATACTAATGCCTCAATTCAAACCATCATTCAATTCAATCAGTGGTCATCAACACCCTTACTAGCTCATTCATTAATATTTCTAAACAACACTTTAGTTTTATACATAAATTTAAGTTCAAACTTGGGGAATTGAACCCCCTTTTCTTAGCCATCAAACCCACATTGTCATAATTTAATCAATTACATGGCTATCAATATCAACACAATACAAATTATCAACCATTCTTACTTATAAGGCCACCACCCCGTTTAAAGCTATAAGCTAATCCATCACATGATTAACAAGGTTTTTATCAACGATTCACCAAGAATTTACAATCATTATAAATCAATACATGGCCAACAAGGCCTTTACCAACCATCTACAAGTATTCACATTCATTGAGTCCTTATCATGACTCATCCCTGATTACTAGACCAATTTCATAGATACACATTTGACCTTCATAAAACTATTTAACCACTAATCATATCAATTGACTTAATGCCTTGATTCAACTCATTATTAATTATATTTATGGACGTAAAAACCCATATACCATTCATAATTTTTTATTAAGCTCACATGACATTCTTACCATAATTAGGCTTAACACACATATCAAGTTTATTTTTATGTTTAGGGGCTTCAATCCCCTTATTAGTTATTAACCCAACAAGGTCATCAATTATATAGAACATGGATCACTATGCCTTCACACTACCATTTATCAATCATTCATGCTTATTGGGCAATTTCCCTAGTTCGAAACATCACAAGAATGTGGCTTGATAATTTGCATAGACATTTTCAAAAACACCTTATGTACGTACCTTCACCAAGGCTATTTTCAAGGTAGAAATCATTAAGATTAGGTTTACTCAATAACCACATGTTAGACCATATACAAAAAGCATCCACATATGTAGATCATCATTAATAACATGAATAAATATAAGTCTAAGTAGGAATCATCATTGTTCATCATTTAGCAAGAAAACCCTTTTCATTTGATTTCAAAACCACCATGTACACTTACTAATTCAAGTGTGAAATACATGGGTTTTAGATTTATTTAATAAAGGGAAGAGATACATGCCTTAAAAAAGTTGAATCACCAAGAAACTTAACTCCTTCTTACCACTAGATGAGCTCTCTTGAAACTGTACCTCTAATCTTTAAAAGATAAACTAGAGAGAGTATTTAGAGTGTTTGATTCATCTAAATAGATGTTTAGGAGGATACACACACTAATATAGTGAGAGACATCAGGGTTTTAATAAATTAAAATGACCATAAGGCCCATAGTTGAAAGTTGAAAAGTGACCTAGTCCAGGGGTACGACTCCCCCATACGACTCTCTTAGCAATCGTTCCCTAGGGTATGAGTGGTACCCTAAATTTTACCCTAGGCTTCTCCTAGGTCAACCATACTATTTTGGGTATGAGTGGGTACCCTTGAGTTATTTCCAAGGGGTACGACTCACCCCTAACTCGTAAGCTTCACTCATGGCAAAAATAGTTCACTTAGTTTGAGGCTCCCCTCTATACAATTAAGTAGTATATGACTCATATGCATTAGTTACGACCAAGGAGAGGTTATCTCATATAGGAAATAGTATATTACCCTTATGTACTGATCAAGGTACGAAAGGGAAGGGAAAGATGGGTACAAGTCATGACCAATGATATGAGTGGCTTGCCCAATCATACCTTCATCAATCATGATCAAAACCAAAATTTTTTGCAAGGCCACATTCTTGGGTGTTTCAATGGGTGTGAAGCACACCACACTTATGGGTGAAAGGCTATGAGGCATTTTAGGAAATTTTCCCTTCTTTCAGTAGTATTGTCGTGTGATAAAATGTAAGCTCTATTAAATTTCCCTCTTCTAACTCATCCTCCAGTTATTTAAAAAAAAATACTTCCCATAAGGAATAACGAAAGAAGGAACAAGGAACAGTTAGTACTATCACTTATTCAAGAAGACCGTCTGAATAAACATGTCTCCAATGTCAAATTTAGGGCTGGTTTTATAGTTTTGGCCCAGTCTATGGTTGCTCAAAATAACCTGCATACTATTTCTCCGGCCAATCCAGTAGTGAATATGATATTTGTTTGGGTCTGTGATTTTACTTGGATGAATCGTCTAGTATTCTCTAGATCTAATTCTTAGGAGGATCCCCAAGATTTTCTTGATTATATGCAGAATATATCTGATATCATGGGTCTCACTTCCAGTGAGAGCGCTGACCGCTTATAAATTATAAGGCGTAGCTCATACTTGTACTAAGTAGTGAAAGAAGGATAAAGGTGCCAATACCGAGCCTATAGAGTGGGATGAGTTTACTACGACTTTCTTAGATAGGTTTTTTCCACTCAAGTTGAGGGAGGCAAAGATGCAAGAGTTTATCAATATGAAGTAGGGTAACCTGAGTGTAAGGGAGTACTCACTCAAGCTCACTTAGTTATCAAGGTATGCTTCGACCATGGTGGCTGATTTTAGGGACAGAATGAGTAAGTTTGTATTTGGTATTTCTGAGGATGTAGTCAAAGAGTGCAGAACAACTATACTGATCAAGGAGATGGATCTCTCTAGTCTGATAGTTCATGGTCAGTAAATTGAGGAAGAGAATCTCTAAGATAAGGAAAAGGAGACTAAAAGGGCTAGAACTGGTATTTTTAACTTTTCTCAGCAATGGTCTGATGGTGGGAATCATTCTAACTTCTGCTAGAATTTTCAGCCCCAACCCCATCCTCTACCAATGCTTCAGTGCCTAAGTTTTTGCCAGATACTCGTGTTAGAGCACCAGGCTCTAAGTCTAAGGGTAGTGTAAACAGTGATCACACAAATCTAGTCTACAAGAGGAGTGGTAAGAATGATAATAGTGAGTGTATGTGCAACAACAATACATGTTTTGGGTGTGGCAAGATAGGACACATGATAAGGGATTACCAAATGAGTATATGGAAGGGAAAGAATGATCATCAGTAGGGCCAAACTAATTCTTCAGTAGCTCCAATAGGCCGCTCTACTCAGTAGGGTGCCACTTTTAGTGTGATCTGTGGACAATGCCATAACCTACTCTATACCCTCCAGACTCTACATGATTAGGAAAGTTCTCTTAACATGGTCACTGTTACATTACAAGTCTTCCACCTTTCTGTTTATGAATTATTAGACCCAGAGCTTCATATTCCTTTAGACTCCTTATATAGCAGTAGATTTTGGCATCAATCCCAAAGTACTAGAAGATGCCTTCTCAGTGTCTACTCCAGTAGGCAGTTCTGTTATATTCAGACAGGTGTATAGAAATTGCCTAGTCATGGTGTCCTATAAAGTTACCTTAGTAGACCTTGTAGAATTAGAAATGACTGACTTTGATGTCATTATCAGCATAGATTGGCTCTACTCCTTCTGATAATACTCACATTACTCTATTACTTTGGGGCTAGGAGACCGTTGTTAATATAATAACCAAACTTAGATTAGGTTCAAATCCACGAGGAGTGTAATTTTGTGTTTGAATCCTATGTATGTTTACAGTTTCTAAACATTGACCCGTAATGTATGCTTAAAGAAAAACATAAATTAAATTGGGGGGTATGTTTCAAAATATTATTTAAACTAAATTACTTTGTGACACTAAGTGAGAGCAACAATTGTTGATAAAAACCTAATAAGAGAAGCGTCTTGGGGTTATACTTATCCCAGGGGTCATGCATACATGGGTGATTCAGGGTTAGTCCATTTCTTAGTCAAAGGTTTGGGTAGGCTAGATTTTAAATCTTAATGTGAGCCTTTAAACACACCAAATTGCACTCATGGATTCTTTTGAATACCTCATGATTATGCAAATTTCACCAATCCAAAACCTCAACTAAACATCCCTATTTCTAGGATGATGCTAATCAATCTAGATACATCATCTAACATCTTTATTTCTAAGATAATGCTAAGAAAATAACTTGTATCAAATAAGTGTTTACTACTACTCATCACCCATATCCCTCTTTTAAGGATGATGTGGGATTCAAATCAATTAGGGCTTTTATCCATAATTGTTAATTCAATCAAAGTGTAGTAGCAAAACCCAGAATCAATAACTACTAACTTGAACTCACAATCAACACCTATACACTTTACACCTTATTCAATCATTACCCCAAGATAATTATTTAGCTACTCATGAAATTGGAGAAATGAGAATTATCCAAATTAATAGCCATTGAAAATAAAGCAAGAATAATCCCAAAGTTCTAATCTCAAATTACAACTAAAAAATATCCCTTGGAGATTTAATAACAATTGTTCCTTTCCATAATTTGAAGAGTTTATCTCAATAAAAAACTTGAAAATTAGTTGGAAGATGGCTCAATTGTGTAAGGGATTTGCCATTTTGAGATTTAAACCTAGTTGTGGTAAATGATGAAACTGCGCTTGGACTATCAGCTATACCTAAGGGTCTCCTATCCTCCATATTTTGTCCCTTTTTGCCTACTTTTATTTTCGTTCATCTTGATTTCCATTCATCTTCATCATAGGACCTGCAAGATCACAAAACTTGGAAATTATTATATTTCAATAGAGATTAGGCTCATGTACACAACTTTAGCAATAGTAGTGCATGAATTTGGAGTCTATGAGTGGTAATTTTCCGCTCATCAACATCCCCAACTTAAATCTATGCTTGTACTTAAGTAATACTACTTCTTACTTAATGAGACTATGAAATTATCAGCCCATTCATACACCCAAATAAATAGAATAATTCTGAACTCAATTAACACCAATAATTAGCCTTCAAGCATGGGAAAAACTATTTTCATGATTCCTCTTAAACTAAATCTGAAATACCCTAAGTCTTGGACCCTGACAAAATTTCCTTAGTTTCAGACTTTCTAAGTTTGGTATGACTCAAGGGTACCAATCATACCCTTGCATATGAGTTAGGGGGAGGCTTAGTGGTTTAATCATACACTAGGCAATGTGTTTGGTGTAGATACTTCCCAAGATATGGCTTATATTGGTACAAGTTTTATAGGAACATACAAGTGGTGCAAGGCAAGTCATATGGTGCTTGTTTGAGTTGTCTTATGGAATCTGCCCAAGGTACAGTTGGTGAGTGTGATTTAGTATACCACTCGTACCCTTTGGTATGAGTTAGAGAAGTGTAATTCATATATAAAACAGTAGGTAGGGTCTTGGGTACGAGTTGGGGTACCACTCGTACCCTAGGATACGGATGGAATAGGTGAGTTGTACCCCTGACGTGGCTTATTTTTAAGTCAAGGGTAGTCCGAATATTTTCTACTTTAAAGCCCTTATTTTCTCATGCTATATAACCCTTGGTGGCCTCTCATAACACTTATTAAATGATGGAAAAACTCCAAATACTCTCTCAAACTTACTCTTGAATATTATAGGCTAGGGTTTCTTCATGTGTTCTTCAAAGGGATCAAGAGTTATGTTTCTGTAATACCCCGAGAATTCCAATCGATAGTAGAACAATGATTCAAGATCATGAGAAATAAATCTTAGTGATTCTGTAGTTTTTTGATCAAGTTTGATGTATATTAATGCCTTAAATACATCTTAGCTATTAGACGAATCAAAACATCCCTTACCGCTTGAATTCATGAGAAGGATTTTGGTATAGTCAACTTCAAATGAGCATATATTTTGTTATACTATGAATTTTTTATCTCATGACCCACCAAAATATATATAATTGAATTATCTTTCCAAAGATACCAATTTCACCAAAATCTGGAATCGGAGTAAAAAGTTATGGCCATTTTTTTGAGACCTATCTGAGCTGCCCAGGAGCGACGGGCAAGCTGACGGACCGTCAAGTCAGTGACGGACCATCACAACTGAATCATTAAGGCCATTTTCTGGCACAAAAATAATGTTTGGAGTGATGTTCAGTCAATAGAGTGATACACCGTTTTAACGGGTGTTTTGGGTCTTGTTCCATCCCATTTAACACCCAATCACGTCAAATTAAATTACATAACTACTCATTCATCCATAATATCAAAATTAGGGTTTTTTTCAAGATCAAAATCCAAGAACAAGATTCAAACCCTTCTTCAAGAAACTAAGAAATTCAAGTTCTTCAAGTTCAAGAACCATCAAGAAAACATCAAGATCCGTGTTTCCCAATCCAAGAACATTTAAGAAAGGTTAGTTAACTTTCGAGATTCAAGATTTTAAGGTATGTTAGATGTTGATCCTTGGGTCCCTTCCACCCAAGAAGTTCAAGAATCCTTTTCTAAATTCACAGATTATAATTTTGTGAGATTTTCATGATTTATGTGAATCAATGTTCCTGTTCATGTTATTGTTGAGTTGTAATTCATGCTTTTGAATACAATTTGCAAGTCTTGATCTTGATGTGGGTTTAATTTCATCATGTCCATGTTAAATCCCTAAATTTTACAAGTTGGTTGGTGTAATCATGATACTTGGGTGTAGTATTTGTTGTATAAATAAAGCATGCTCTCACATGTTTGACAAAATGCTAATGTGAAGGAAATAGAATTAATATAGTATGGTTAGCATGAAATCCCCAATTATGTACAAGTTCATTATGCCAAGTGTTTTTTAAAAAGCCTTATTGAATGATTTATGATATGTTGTATGTATTCCCATTCACATGTATTCCTTATTGAGTGAACTTTGAGATATTGGTATGCCCTTCCTATACCATTACATATTCACGATATTCAAGTGATTGGTGAGGTGTTGCATTGATTATGTTATGGATGATAGCCTATTGTCATGTCATGTACGAGTTGTCCTATTTTATGATATTTATGTTATCGAGTCCTGGGGGTATTTAATACCCAAAATTTAGCTGCTTGTCTAGAGATGAGTCAGTCTCAAGGTAATCTCAGTCGTGTTATGCTCAATAGAATTCAGACAATTACAGAACTTAAGGAAATTTAGTGGTGTCAGTATAAGTGTAATCCAGTCTCAGCATCAGTCTAATCTAATTTAGTTTTCAATTCTGACTCAACAGTATTCAGAAGTAATCAGTATTTAGTAGTACCTAGTAGTATTCAGCATTCAGCTCAGACTTCAGTGAGACTGAGTAGGCTAACAAGAATTCTTAGCATTTAGCTAGATAGTAGAATCCAAGTGGGATTTCTTTAGATAATGGAACCAAGTGAACTTAGTCAGATTAGTCAAGAAATATGAACTATAACAGATTTAGCTCAGTCTAAGTTTAGTTAAGAACCAGTTCAGAGTCCTTCAGTTGGGACTAGGAACTAGTACCGAGCGAGTGTAGGGATGATGACTTCCCCATTAGATAGGTAGAGTCATTATTAACATTCCCTAAACTCCAGAACTGCATAGCCAGCACAGGACCAGGAGTCACTCGTTAGATTAAGGCTTGACTATCATACCGCCTTAGGTTTGACTTCCTATTCAGGGTCACCCGTTAGAGAGGCTTGACCATAGTGGAGGTCTTTAACCATGGCACGGTATTGATGCCCTTCCATCTAGGGTTATAGATTGTACCTCACTAGTTCAGATTTAGGGCATGTTGATTAAGTGAGAACTCCCACAGTTGCAGTTTCAGTATCACTCTTCAGAGTAGAACTCAAAAATCAAGACTGTAAGATATAGTCACCTATCTCAGTAAGGAACTTAGATAGATGCATAAATTCATGGACCACCCACTAGATAGGCATTGTCTCATATAATGTTAGTCAGTATCAGTACTAATAGATCTAGAGATTACCCGTTAGATAGGCCTGATCTCAAACTCAGCCCATATTTTCTATTATTAAAAAATTTAGTGATCTTCTGCTAGATAGGTCTAATCTTAGATACAATTATTCCTTACCATTATTAGTAGATTCAGAGATCATTCATTAGAGAGGTTTGATCTCAAATTTTGTCAGTCGATGGTAGCAAGATCAGAACTCAGTTATTGATATAGGTAGATTCAATTATTCATTATTACAAAGTTAGTAAACTTAGATATCAGTATTAGTAGACCCAGTCATAAGTAAGTTAGTATTCAAAAACTAGTATTCAGAGTTCATATTCAGTGTTACTGCGATTCCAGTTTGGATTTTTGCATTCATGCATATATCTCCATTTAGTATTCTTATGTTATTCAGTTAAGTAATGTTCATGCCTCATCTAGAATACCAGAACATTCAAAGTATTGACACATACTTTCCTTTGCTATGGTGCCTTATACCATAGGTCCAGATGTATGGTATCTAGAGCACCCATGCCGTCCAGACTCAGTCAACAGTAGTAGATGTAGCAGTGAGTCCTCTTTATTCAAGGATGATCCATATTTTATTATTGTATTAGATTTGGTTTATTTTTTGAAGATGGAGTTTGTTGGGGATATTCCCATCAACTCCACAACTCAAATAGCTTAGAGGCTTTTCGAATAGATGTATCAGTATTCAGTTTTCAGTTTTGAGTATTTTAGATGTTTTGAACCTTATGGCATGTTTTCGCTAGTTTTGTGCATTTTTTTAGTA
The DNA here is from genome assembly GCF_002878395.1 of Capsicum annuum. NCBI lineage: Eukaryota > Viridiplantae > Streptophyta > Magnoliopsida > Solanales > Solanaceae > Capsicum > Capsicum annuum. Next base: position 74,246,958 of record NC_061115.1, on the reverse strand, counting down.
TATTATGCAGTGGTCAGTTATAGGTACCAACAGAGGGTTAGCTTGTGGTTCTTCAGGATCATGAGCACCGTGTGGTATTTTGGTTCTAGAAAATTATGGCGTTACAAACTTGGTATCTGAGCTTAAGGTTCAATAGTGTCCTAGGAAGTCTGAAAAGCCATATCTAGTAGAGTCTTATGCATGGGTATGTTGTATGCCACACTTATGTACAGGAGGCTATAAGATGTTTTAGGAACAGTTTCCCTTCTTCCAGTATTCACATTATGTGAGTGAGCATGAGCTTTAGTTGAACTCTCAGTCTAATCAATTTCCTCCTTTCATTTACAGAATATGCCTTCTCACCGAGATAATGCCCATAGGTTTGATAACTAGCCACCTTATCCCGTAGATCCTCTGAATAAGAATGTGTCACATGCAGAGTTTTGGGTATCTTTTTAGATGCTATCCCAAGCTGTGATGACTAATGTTTAGGGGAATCATCAGGCTGCATCCCCATTTCAGCAAGATGGGGATTCATTCGTAGCCAGGATCAGAAATTTCATGAGAATAAACCCGCCAGAATTCTTTGGGTCAATAGCAGGTGAAGACCCACAACTTTATCTTAAGGAGGTAAAGAAGATCACCCAGATTATGCATATTTATGAGGAGGAGAGTGTTGAGTTAGCATCCTATAGGCTGAAAGATATTGCTCATGATTGGGTAGTGATATAGAAGAAGAGTGGAGGGGAGGATGCAACTACCATGACTTGGCAGGAGTTTTACGATTCCTTTCTAGATAATATTTTCCACCTAGAGATGATAAACTAGGCTCCATGATAGTGAAGGAGTATTTCTTATGTTCAAACAGTTAGCTAAGTATGCGCTTGACTTGATAGTTAACCCTAGAGCTAGCATGAGTAAGTTTGTGACTGGTGTATCTGAGTTAGTGTTGAAGGAGTGTAGAACCGATATTCTCAATAGAGACATGGATCTTCCTAGGTTAATGATGCATGCTCAGCAGATAGAGGCAGATAAATCTAAGGAGAAAGAGAGATCTAATAAAAAATATAGAGCAGGTAGTTACAGCTTTTCTTAGGCCTGGTCACAGAGTGGTAGCCATTCTCAGTATAGCCAGAAATTTTTAGTCCCAGATCCATCCTCTGCTAGTATACCCGCACCAAAGTTTAAGGATGTCAGTCAGGATGGGGCGACAGGTTCTAAAACCCAGGGTAGTGCAAGCAGTATTTGTACCTATCTGCTTTGTGGAGAATATGGAAAGAATCACCTAGGTATATGCATAGCTAATAGTTTGGTATGTTTTGGATGTGGTAAGACAGGCTATAGAATGCGAGAATCTAGAGTGCTAGCTCAGAGGGATAGAGAATTGGATCAACAGGGTGCCACTTTTGATACCAATAGTGGTCAGCGTCAGAACAGAGTCTATGCGCTTCTGACTCACCATGATCAGGACAGGTTCCCTGATATAGATTCGGGTACGTTATGAGTCTTTCATCTTTATGATATGCATCCTTAAATACTTTGATCCCATTTTGAGCTTAAGTTTTCAACATAAGTGAGTTAGTTGACCCAACAAGTCAGTTTAGCAGTCAGATAGTCAGATCCATGTAGTTTGTTTTCTCATCTTTCCATCTAGTCATACTATCAGAAATCTCAGAAAGATAACTATTCCAAGGTAGAAAGTCCTGGTAGTTTCAAGATAAGTTCAGTTCATGAGTCATGCATTACTTTCAGCACTCTGAGATTCAGTTATGATCTAGTCCATAGATGCCTTGTGTATCTCCCCAGTATATCAGTAATTTTTTGGTATATTAAATTTCCTTTTATAGCAGTTATTATACTTTTTTCTATATGTTTTATAATTCTATCATTTGCTAAATGTAATTCTATTGGTGTATCTATTCCTTCTCTAAAACATGCTTTTATTAATATCTCTGTTCCTCCAAGGTGTGCATATTTTATTGGGTCCTTACTTTTTATATCGTTTATTTCTTTATTAATCATTCTCTTTGTTACTAGTAGTATACTAGCTCTCTCTTTTGCATATCTACAGTCTATTACATGTTCTTTTTGGCTTACTACGTAGTGTACTTCCTTTTTTCAACTAAATATATTTTTAATTGTTGGTATTTTAAATATTTTTTCTACAGTTAAGTCTAACTCTTTTTCTTTTATTTCGTCAAATGTATTACTGTCAAATATTATTTTTTGATCTGTTTCTTCTTCATTTAAACTAGGTCTGGCGCACTTGTCTTTGTATATTGGGATATAACCCATCTTTCAAACTTATCGATCTGTGTCTAAAAATCAGCACACATCTTTGACATTATGTATTATTGAGCAACCTCCCATCTATCCCCAGCCTACTTAAATCTAGTCCTAACCCCTAATCTCATCTTCCCAAAGAGGGTAGTCATCTCAGTCTCGATTACCTTCAGCTGAGCAGCTATGGCTCTCTGGCTATCCACTAAGATATACAAAACTTATTGGATACAGTAATTATACCTAATGCAGGGCCTACAGTGTATGGGCGAGTAGGCTCTGTAGATTTACCAACCAACTCTAAGGTCAAAGTCAGGGCTAAAGAAGAAGTAGCCTGTGTCCCCTCACTACGTGTACTTGAATCTAGAGCCTCTCTTTGCTCCCCTATCTCCATGTCAATACCAGTACCCATATTCTCATGATGTATCTCAGTAGGCTCTGTGGAAACTCCCGGCCCCTTATACTGTGCTTGTGGTACTGCTGTCTGCTATCTCAATCTCCTAGATGTGCCTGGAGGTGCCATACTCTTCGTGGTCCTCGTTTGTGCAATCACCAATGCAACAACTCTATCATCTAAACCTGGTATCTCAAGGATGTTGGCCTTATTGCATAGCCTAGAATCATGCACAGGAAAATAGATTAGCCAATTACCCAAAGGCTCTATCATGTAACTCATGCCATATAATGGCAGCAAAATCAACATCATAATTAGCCATTAGACAGACAACCAAATTTGCTACCTCTTATGTTAATGTATTTTCCAAAGTAGTGGGTATCAATTGGTACTCGATTGTGGTACTTGATCTAGACCCAATAGATCAATCAAGCGCTCCTCATAAATGCACCTCGTAGGCCTACCTATCTCTAAAACACGACTGTCATTATCATAATTTCTTGCATCCCTTCCACACATCATCTCTGATGTCCTTTCTTGGGAGATGGATCTGGGGCTGGTGTAGGACTGGGACTCTGCTATACTAAAGGATCATAGGAAGGCTTTTTGGTACCTTTGTCAGATTGGGGTTCATCTGTCTACTGTACATGAGTATTGGTACCTTTCTTAAACTGGGGCATTACAGATGAATGCTTCTGCTCAACCTCATCAGATGAATCATGGGACCCTTCCTCAAACTGAGGGTCTTGAGTAGCAACCTATGGATTAGATTTAGACTATCTCCACGCTATCATTATCATCATCATCATCATCATCCGGAGGAGGAGTGTATGCGTGTGATATCTGTGTGAATTTCATCCTTGGCCGGGATAGAACTGACTGAGCATCCTTGAAAGTGTGTCCTCTTATGACTCTATATGTCACCCTAGCAGCAGTATCTCTATATCACTACCTCAGGTACTCCTTGACTGATCCACTAGTTTTAGGAGACTCTGCTCTTCTTCTCGATATATGATCTTCATCTTCTCCACCGTTTTAGGTTCCATATGTACCTAAAAACTATTTGTTAGTTTCCAACAAAAGAGAGGGATAACAGAAGTTGAAGAAAAACTCAAATTTGAAAAGTTCAAATTTTTTCTCAATTTTTACACCCTTATAACCTTTTTGAAATCCCAACAAGTCCAATGCGCATGCACCAATCAAGAATCGTGAATTTTAAAGCAAACAAATATGTTCAGCTAATGGTATTACTTTCATTCATTCAAGTTCAACTTTTGGTTAGGGCCTAACTTTAGATTTTCCTTCAAAATAAGGCCCTACATTGTGATTTTAGGCTACTTCAAGGCTCCAACATACAAGCATGATAGTTTTTATATATTTTTCAATGAAATACACATATCAACTTGTTTAAAAAATAGATAGATCAATAAATAACCATTAGAAGCTAAGAAAGTTACCTTTCATATGAAGAGTCAAAAGAGAATAATGAAGAAATCAACCAAAACCAAGGTTGAAATTTGTTTTTATCATGTTGGGATAAGTTAGTATCTCAAATAAGTGTCACTTTATCCTTTACTTAAGTGTGGTCTTAGTTTATGTTTTAACAAGGAAGTTTGAATTCAAAGATAAAAGTAAACTTTTAAGGATTAGAATGAGGGTAAGAATGTTTTATACAGGTGGGGGGCTATTTTAGGTAATATTTAAAATTTGGTGAGCCCAAAATATAAATTAAAAACTAGGATCATAAAGTAAACTAGCTGCAGTTTGTACCTGTGGTCAGGACTTGGGCGCAGGTACCACCTGCGGCCCACAAGTACCACCTACGGCCCGCAGGTACCACCTGCAGCCCACAGGTACTGGGCCAAAATTTTTGGTTAGCTTTTCTGCAACTCGGACTTGGCATCTTGACATTTTTCTAGATACTTAACGTCCCACAACCTAAGTATTAGGTTCCAAAATTAAATTTAGATGCTAGAGTCCGTAACTTACCATTTTTCATACTTAAAATTTTAACTTTTCAACTCATTACTCAACTTACCATGTGGTACTTGTGACCATGATGGGTTGTCACACAGTCTCATTACTGGGAAATCGATAAATGTAATAATTTTTACCATATTTTGGGTAAGTTCCAAAAGTTAAAAACCTACGAAAAGACAAAAAAAACAAAAACATAAATACTAAAATAGTGGGTTGCCTCCCACTCAACGCTTGATTTAACATCGGGGCATGACATGGCTATGTTGGTTACTCAGACTTGACTAATAAGCCTATAGGTTGCCTCTTATACATCAGCTGATTTAACGTCGTGACATGATATGAGTATCTTGACTACTTAGAATTTATCAAGATACCTATAAGAGTATCTTACAGGATCATCAATATAATTAATTAGCGACACTACCCTCATGTCGGTTGACTACTTCATTGACTTTTGGATGTTGAATGTTGCCTTTTCACCGTTGACTCAAAATTTTAGCTCATCTTTTTTAATATTAACCATAACTTTTCCTATGGCCATAAATGGTCTTCCTAAGATAATGGGAATCTTAGTGTCAACCTCACAACCCAAGATGACAAATTTAGCTAAAAAGATAAAGTTATCCACCCTCACGATCACATCAAAAGAGATTAACAAAAGTTTTTTCACTATGTGGTCAGCCATCAATAGCTGCACTGAAGTTGGTTCTGGAGGATTCAAGCCTAATTGCTTGAATACGGCCAACAACATCAAATTTATGCTGGCCCCTAAATCACACAATCGGGAAAATTAAGATGACCTAATAGTGAATGGTATAGTGAATGCTCTGAGATCACCCCTTTTCTACGCTAATTACATAATTGTGAATGCACTGCAGTGGTGCACACAATCAACACCCTTAATAGTTTATTTCTTCCTTATGACTGATTGTTTAATGAACCTAGCATAATTGGGCATTTGATCTAATGCCTATAAGAGAGGTATGTTTAAGCTTAATTTTTTCAGCATCTTAATGAATCTCTTAAACTTACCTTTCTTTTTTTTTTTGCCTTAGTCTCTGAGGATAAGATAGGGACAGTCTCGAGATCTATCTGACTTCTAGCTCAATTACTGGACCTGTACCTTTATCTTTAGCAATGTTACCTTTATTACTTGTTACCTTCTTAAACTCAATAATAAGTATCTTATCATCAACAGCTTCAGCAGCAAGTATTAGAGGATCCATCGTAGTGATACCACTCCTCGTAGTAATAGCGAGTACATGACCATAGTTTCTTAGATTTTTCACTATGTTTCTCGAAAGGGTACCTAGCTATCTGTGGTTCAGAGTTACTGAAATCTACCCAAACTGGTGCTCCAACTGCTTGATAGCAGTGGCATGTGACTCAACCTTCTGGGTCAACCATGAAATATCAGCTTTAAGTTTCTTAAGGCTAACCTCTTGACTTTATTGACCCTTCACTATCTTAGCCAGCATCTCTTCCATTCTAGATTCTGCATCGTATCTACCAGTAGAATGTACTTATCTCCCTTCTCTCTAAAGTCATCTTTCTTTATCCAGTCACCATGTTGCTCTCTGCATAATTTGTGTAGCTATCTTAATAGTTATGACCTTGGTTCCCTTACCCTTGGGCTCAAAAACCCGCCATCTGATGATCTAGATAATTAGCTTCATCTTTCAATTCTGATTCACATGCTTTGGAAGTTGACCCTTATGCTGCTACTATATTTAATTTCTTAGAAGTCATTGCTGGAAAATGCTTTGCTAGAATACCTAAATAAGTCCTTAGTAATGCAATTTCTTATGCTACTATATCATTAACTGCTCTCTAGTCTTAGGAGGCACTAATAACATAAGTACCAAATGCCCTCTCAGCCTCTCAAGTTTTTCACCCTTGGTTAGTGAGTGACATTCGATCTAACATCTTCGATGCTGCCTCCCAACTTAGTCTCATATAAGCTCCTCCAGATATAGTGTCTGCCATGGCTCTAGAGCTGATGGTTAGAGCTCTGTAGAAGATCTCTGATAAGCTTATCCTTGATAACTGATGATTTGGCACCATGCTTAGCTTCTTCTTAATCTTGAACCAAGCCTTGGTTATGGACTTTAACTGTAGCAGCCTGAAGTTATAGATCTCGTCCTTGAGCTGCAACATCATTTAGAGAGGGAAAAACCTATTTAAGAACTACCTGTGCAACTCATTGCAATTGGTGATAGAGCCTCTTGGAAATTCTAATAACCATAAAGATGCTTCCATTGTAATTAAGAAGGGGAAAAACCTCAGTCTAAGTACTTTCTAATCTACCCCTGGAATGGTATATGAGGTGCAGATCCCAAGGAAATTTACAAGGTACAAATTTTCATCATCGATAGACAATTATGCAAACACACCCTTTAATTGTAAAAGTTGGATCTTGGCACTCGTGATGTCAAATTTGATGCCTGGGGGAAAAACATGAGGTACTTTGGCTCTAGTTTTGGTCGGCTCAACATATCCTAGATCTTCTTCGTCATCAATATATGGATGCATATACTAGTATGCTGGGATTACTTAAACATGGGCACCTTTAGCTCTATTCTGGTTTCTACCAAGTGCTTCTCATTGGTTTTCTACTCGTCTCTACTAAGTAAGATTTGATTCCCTAGCTAGTCTTTGAGTTTTTTTCATTGCCTTCTTCTCTACTTCAGCTTGAGAAATAAGCTTGCCAGTCTGATGATCAATAATATCTTACACTCTTTCTGTTGGTGGGGGAGGTACAATATCACAAAACCCTTTAGGATTATTAGCTCTCTTTTACTTAGACATCCTACCATATATTTGTAGAATTAAAACACCCTAGGTTCTATTCCTTAGAAATTTCTTGGGTTTTAAGCTTTTGGACATCATACGACTTGCAGATACTTTTCGTATGATGTGGGTATGGTTTAAGGTCCACAACTTGTATGATAATTAGTGTGGTTTTATTGGTTTCTATCTAAGGTATGAATGACATCATACTAGTCATATGTTAGGGTACAAAAAGTATAGTGCAAAATCATATGATGTCCTATGTCTATCCTAGATGATGTTTCCTAGGATATGGTTCGAGGTTATAGTCATATGGTATGGGTAAGACTTAGGCAAGAGGAGTCATATAGTGGATAGTATGTGATTTCCAATATTCTATCTAGGGTATAAGTATCGGTACCTCTTGTATGTTGTGTGTATGAGTTAAAGGGGGAGTCATACCCTCCTACAAGAATTTTTATAGTTTAATTTAGGGGTATTTTGGACATTACCCTCTTAACCTCTTTGGACCCCATGAGGAAATTTTACATCTATTTTGTATTTGTAGCATTTTGGCGACATGGTCGAGTGGTAAGGCAGAGGACTACAAATCCTTTTTTAAAACACTATTGGGACTTCATTTACCCTATTATTCTCAATTAAAAACACTTTAAAAGCTCAAATATCTCTCAAACTTTTTGTTCAAGAAAGAGGCTATGGTATTCTCAAGGTAATTCAATTAGGGGCTTTCATGAGAAAACCTTTTCATGTTTCTTAGTATCTATTGTATGTTACTCCTCCCTCATTGTTAGTTCAACTAAATTTATGTTTTAATGAATGGTTTTGATGATTCAATTGTGGGTATTGTTTGATTTTGAATTATATGTTTGGGCTTTTGGTTGTTGATGGATGGATAATGTTTTACCATGTTTTATTTGTGGTTTTTCATATTATAATACTTGTTTGAACATTGTGGAATGCATGGTAATGCTAAATGGATTTAAGGGTACTTTGGATTTCCCAAATTGCTTGGTTTTGGTTGTGGAAATTATATACCCTCAACATGTTTGTTAACATGCCTATGAGAATGCTTTTCTCACATAGTTTGACTTTTATTGAAATATTGCATTGTATGATTTATTAATGGAACCTAAATTAGTTTAAATGGTTTTAAATGGATAGAAAAGGCCATGGTGGCCATGGATTAGTTTAAATTAAAACCTTATAGGGTACATTGGAATCCCCCAAGTGATTTTAATAATGGAGTAAGAGGGGTACATAAAAATCCACTAAGTGTTGGCAATGACATTGATTGCAAGCTATAGTCAGTATGAAGATACCACTTCATAATGCCTTGGTAATGTGGTCTGGTTATGTGCTAATGATTTTAATTGAGCAATAATATCGGGTTGTGATAGCTAATAATGAAGGTGTAAGTCTAGTGGAAAAACATTGGAAACTCAAGTTTTTCGATATGAGGGTTTGTCATGGTGACCATATACTTGTGGGGTTCATAGGAATCCCCTAAGTTTATACTTGCATATATGTATCATAAAGGGCAAAGGGCTCATGAGAATCCCCTACCTCTAGATATCTCTGGTTTATGCGGCTACATACACTGGGGCCCATTCAGGGGGTAACACTGGACCCATATAGCCCATGGGTGGTTTTAGTACGGTCAAGCTACACAGCCCAGGTAAAATATTTAAATGCATGCTAAACCCGATTCTCTTTCCCGATATGGTATCTATATGTATATATGTATCTGACTGCATATGGTTATTTACCTTGGTTTTGAATAATGGCCTTATTTTATTCTTATTCCGGAGTACATGCTAGCATTTACCTACTAACCCATCTTTGGCCGTTGTATCCCCACGCAATGAAGGAATCGACCATACTACTCTTTCTGGTTAGTGATCTTAGATTCGGGAACAACTTTTGTTGGACTGAAGTGGTGAGCTTCCATACTCTGGAAGACTCTATTTCTTGTTATGGACTTCTCTACATACTTTTTTTATTTCTTGGACTTTGGTTTTTGGCTATGGTCGGGGGAATGTCTCGACCTAATATTATTTTTAATTTGCTTAGAGATTTTATGAGACTACTTTGGGTTGGCATGGGCGGTGTCAGTATTGGTGTCAGCCTTGACATTGGTATTAGTACTAGGGCTGACACCATTTGACTCTATTTGATTTATGATTGTTCTATCTTGTTATGTATTTGAAGTTTATTCGATATATGGTGTAGGGCTATTATGGTTGGGTAGTAGAGGTGGTTTTCGGTCTCGATTAGGTTTGAGGTACCCAATACTACAGGCCTTAGTTTGGTTTATGTCAGATTGGTATCAGAGCACTAGGTTCATGGTCATTTGGGAGTCAACAAAGCCATATTGAGTTGAGTCTCTTTTCAGGGTATGTAGCATGCCACACTCATAAGGGAGAGGCTATAAGTCATTTAGGAATGTTTCTTTTTCTTGTGTTCTATTTTTAGGCTGTGGAGTCTAAGGTTCAGACTTCTCTTCTAATTTCCATTTGTTCACTTTTCAGATCATGCCTTGACAATCTAAAGTTTTCAAAAACTCCTCTGTCCTAAATAGAGACAATGTGTATGGGACACGCTTTAGTCATGGGATCTATACTCAGTCTATGGGTTTAGTTTCGAATTATTCTTAAGTTCCATCAATTCCCTCTAGTCTGTCTCTAACTCCTCAAGCTGAAGTGATGAACGATGAGTTTTGTCAATCCATTCACATGTTGGCATAGTTGGTAGCTACTCATTTTGAGCGTGGTGTTCCTGTTACTCCATCTTCTAAGGCCACAAGGGTTGGCCAATTTATAAGGTTGAACCCTCTGACCTTTACTGATGTTAATGTGGTGGAGGATCTTCAAGGTTTTCTAGATAAGATAGAAAAACTCTTTTGTGTTATGCATGCCATGAATGTAGAGGGTGTAGAGTTTGCAGCCTATCAGCTGAAAGATATGGCATACCAATGGTATTAGGAATAGGATCTGGCGAGGGATAATAATGTTGAGTCATCTCTATGGAAAGATTTCTCTAATACTTTTTTGGAGCACTTCTTTTCTCAAAAGTCGAGAGAAACTAGGGCGGTATAGTTTGTTAATTTGAAATAAGGGAAGATGTCTGTCAAAGAGTATGACTTAAAGTTTTACCAGTTGTCTCAGTACGCTGCATAGTTGGTTTCTCATGTGAGGGCCTATATAAGAAAATTTGCTTTGGGATTGTCTCATGAGTTGATCCTTGAGAGTTAGGCTATGTTGTTAATCAAGGACATGGATATATCTAGGTTGGTTATATACATGCAGCTGGTAGTTAAAGAGAAGAAGAAATAGGACAAGTTGGGAGAGAGGTAGGGAAAGAGTTTAGATTCTCTAAGTAGGGTGGTGGCCAGCAGCAGAGTAGCATGGATGGTGGTAAGTGGCCCAAGAAAAAGTGGGTCAATTCGGGGTCTTACTCGATGGCTAGTTCTACTTACCCAAATCCATCAAGTGATAAGCATTTCCATGCTGGTGACAACTTTAGTACATAGGGTGCCTAATCTCAAGCTAGTGGGGCCTAGTTAGCTATGTCATATCCTTCTTACAGGTTTTGTGGTAGATTGCATCGGCATTTCTATGATGAGGGAGGGATAGGTGCTTCAACTATGGTCATCCAAGCTATATGCTTAGAAACTTTCCCATTGGTAAGGTTGCTTTGTAGGTGAGCAAGGTTCCAGTTGCTTCATCATCAGATCCGACACTAAAGGGTGCACCATTTAGTTTCGGCACCTGTTAGAACTGTCTCTATACTCTTACTACCCGACAGAAGTCTGAGGCATCACCTGATAGCGTGACTGGTATGTTGAAACTCTTTTCTCATGATGTGTACTATTTACTTGATCCTGGGTCTACTCTCTCTAATCTGACCCCATTTGTGGCTGTGCATTTTGGTTTTAGTCCTGAGTGTGTTTTGGGATTTTTTTTTTATACCTTGGTAGGTGACTCTGTGATTGCTAGAAGAGTCTAGAAGGGGGGAGGGGGGAGTGGTATTTGTTGGTGTATCTGTTTGAATTAGATATGGTGGATTTTAATGTTACACTAGGGATGGATTGGTTGCACTCGTCCTATGCTTCTCTAGACTGTCAGACCCATAAGGTTGTATTTAAATTCCCCAATGAGATGATTATTAAGTGGGAGTGTGGTTCCCTAACTCCTAAGGGAAAGTTCACATCAAATCTTAAAGATTCTAACTCGGAGAGTCCTTCTTTGCATTTCGTCCTGGTGATGTGTGAATTTCCTGAGGGCTTCCATGATGACCTTCATAGTGTTCCCCCCGATAGGGAGATCGAGTTTAGGATTGATCTTGTTCTGAACACTCGTCTAATTTTTATTCCTCAGTATAGAATGGCTCCGGCTGAGTTGAAGGAGCTTAAGAAGTAACTAAAGGATCTTTTAAATAAGGGTTTTATCCATCCTAGTGTGTCCCCGTAGGGTGCACTGGTGTTATTAGTATGTAAGAAGGATGGTTCCCATTGGATGTGTATTGATTACCGACCGTTGAATAAGGTGACAATAAAGAATAATCCTCTTCCAAGGATAGATGATTTGTTTGATCAGTTGCAGGGTGCTAAATTTTTCTCGAAGATTGATCTTAGATCCGGGTATCATCAGTTAAATAGTAGGGAGGAGGATATCCCTAAGACTACTTTCCATACCTGGTATGGGCACTTTGAGTTTCTAGTTATGTCATTTGGGTTGATTAATGCCTGGACGACATTTATGGATTTGATGTATAGGGTTTTTCAGCAGTTTCAGAACTTGTTTGTTATTGTTTTCATAGACAATAATCTGGAGTATTCAAAAAGTGAAGGGGATCGTGTGAATCACCTCTACTTTTTATTACAAACCTAGAAAGAGCAACAGTTGTATGCCAAATTTTCAAAATGTGAATTCTGGTTGAGCGCTGTCATTTTTCTGGGTCATATCATTTCTAGTGAAAGGATCATGGTAGATTTGTAGAAAGTTGTAGTGGTTAAGAGGTGGCCTAGACCCATGACTCCAACCGGTATTCGGAGCTTCTTGGGTTTGGTTGGTTATTGTAGGAGGTTTGTGGAAATTTTGTTGACTATATCTGCTTCGTTGACTAAATTGACTCAGAAGAAGGTAAAGTTCATACGGTCTGATGCTTGTGAGGGTAGTTTTGAAAAGTTGGAGGATAAGCTAACTTCGGCTCAGATTTTGACTTTGCTGAAGGCACTGAGGGGTTTGTGGTATACTATAATGCATATCATATGGGATTTGGTTGTGTTCCAATGCAACATTTGAAAGTGATTGCTTATGCCTCTAGACTGTTGAAGGTGCATGGGAGGAATTATCCAAATCATGACTTAGAATTATTAGTTATGGTGTTTGCGTTGAAAATTTGGTGCCAATTTTTGCATGGAGTGCATGTGGATATCTTTTCTGATCATAAGAGCATGCAATATGTGTTTACTCAGAAGGAGCTTAACCTCAAGAAAAGAGATGTCTTGAGCTCCTCAAGGATTATGACATGAGTCTTCACTACCATCCAGTAAAGCTAACGTGGTTACTGATACTCTTATTAGGTTATCCATGGAGAGTCAAGCTGATAACACTCAACTTACTCCCATATTTAGGGGTGAGCTAGTCGTTGTAACCCGATTTGAATTGGAGTCGAATCTCAAGGAGTGAACTATAGACTTCAAGCCCTATGGGTGCTCAAATGACTAACAGGTTACCCAGAATATTAATAAAAATGACATGACAAATAAAATAGGGGGTTTACTTAGGAACTATTTGTACAATATTTAGCAAATGATCAAGAGACAACAATTTTGTTCTAAACAACAATGATGGGGGAAATCTTGGGATTGTGTCTAACTAAAGGTAAAAGTATATGGGTTAATGATGGTTTGGCATGAAATTTAGTTGTTAAATAAAGGATAGGCTAGGTCTAAGATCATCGGGGTCAATCTTTCAACAAAACCCCAACGATTTCACCCATTGGCTCTTTCGAGCACCTAACAAGTGTGGAGTTTAAATAACTATCCAAAACCTCAACCAAGCATCCCTATTTCTAGGACGATGCTCTTGACATGATTCACACTCCCTGAACACTTATGTCTAATATTACAAAGGGTAGTAAACCATAGGCTTAGTTATTCACCATTGCTTTATCCCCCGATAACCCTCTTTTGAGGATGTTATGGGTGACCGAATATTCACTTAAATCCCTCTTTCAAGGATGACAAAGGGTTTCTAGAGCTTAGAGCTTTCACTAATCAAATCCATTTGGAGATTTGGAGTTTTCACCCATCAAATTCTAACACATAAGCTCAAGCAATGGTAAAATCCATACTCAACAACTAAAATCCATAAAAACACAACAATACCCACACACAATCACACTCTAGTTCAACATAATCCCAAGACCAAATTACTTAGTACTCATGAAGAAAGTAAAGAGAAATATACCATATGGCTCATTCAAAGCATCCATTCCTCACCAAGAAACTAAGAAGTTGAGCCTCCAATTTTAATTACACACATGCCCAAGTCAGGGTTTTGAAGTCTTCAATTTCAAAAATATCTTATGAGCTAAGCTATACCCAAAGAAGGATTGGTTTTTGCTTATATATGATTTGGGATTCGTCCATAATATTTTACAATTTTTTCCTTGGGAAAGTTCCCGCTGATCCGTGATCGCGTGTGTTTGACCACTACTGCTACTATGCGACCATGGTTAGGTTCCATGACCGCGCTTTACAGACCACCTGGACCGATGGCGACCATGGTATGAGAGCCACGATAGCGGTAACCGAGGCTAAATGCTTCAAGTTTCTAGCTGAACTCTTCTTGCTTCGATTTACTCCCTTTTTAGCTCCATTCCACATATGCTTACCTTCTTCAATTTATATCTGCAAAATGTGGGTGTTAGTGCACTTAAATCCAGATAATGACTCATTTTCTAATACAAAACATGATAGTTTATGTGTATATTTTTTGCGAATGAGTGGTAGGATTACTAGTCATCAACACCCTAACTTAGACATTTGCTTGTCCTTAAACAACACTACCTCTTACCATGAGATCCTTATCATGTGTGCCCTTATTTATGTTCCCAATGACCATGAAGACTCCAAATTGGTTTCTACCATAAAAAACTATTCACACATGTATAGAAAAGTATCATCAATGCCTCTCATTATAACAAGGAGTGAAAAAGGATGCAATAGATCTTAGGGAACGACTATGTGACAATTACTAACACTCTAGAAGTGACTCACAAGCCAACTTCAATCATGTTACACATCCACTTATCTCATTGTGCGGAAGATGACAAAATCACCCACCTTAATTAACTCACATGCCCTCTCACAAGAAAGGAAGGTTCACCACACCTAGTTACCACTTAGCAACAACAAAAATTAAGTACAATCACTTGCTCTCTTAAGGAATTCTCCATAATATAAGTACCATGCCATAGTCTTGGACTTATTTTCAATCGCCACTACAATGACCACACTTGGTTGGAAATGACAAAGGGCTTTCTAAGCTTGTAATGTAGGTTTAGGGTAGGGTAGGATAAAAATTTTGGACAACAAGGCTTTCCCTCCTTTAACTTCTACATCAAATTCTCGTCACTTTTTGCTTATTGGGCCACTTCTTTTTCTTTTGTTGCTTTACCTACTTTCTCTATATTGCTTTACTCAAAATATTTTCACTTTTTTTCTTCAATTCCTATGCTTGCATCAAGATTCATGCACTCATTCTTTTGACGGAATATCTTTTCCTTCAAAGCAAACTGCTTATTTGCTAGGCTCGTAGGTTCTTTTCCCTTTTATGGATTCGTGGCTCAATCTATACTTTTTTTCTCTTTCTATCATCCCCAACTTAGTCTTTTGGCCTTAATTTATTTTCTTAAGTTTAAGGAGGATAGGGTTCAAGAGAGGATGATTAGAAGGGTCACGACTTATAATATGGTTAGCAAAGAAAGGTCCAAAGGCTCAAAGAGGGTGACTAGGGGTAGATCATATTTATTGGTAGGCATTTTAGGCTAAAGTAGGTTTCAAAATCACAAAATGTCCTATGATCATTTTACTCACCAAGCACAACAAAAATTTAGTTTTGAAAGACTAATAAGGCAAGTTCTAGATGGTACAAGTACACATGAGATGTAGACAATTAAGTTCGTGCACATGGCATGTGAATGTTGTAAAGGGTAGTCAATTGTTCTCCTCTCTCGAGACAAGGGTGGAGTATCCCCTATTTTTCTGCAATTAACTTTTGGAGTCAATGAAAGAGAGAATTTTTGTCACAAAGTTGCTCACGTCCATGCCTTTGACTTTTTGCAAAATTTTTTAGATGGAGGGGGGAGGGTGCTTGCTTTTGTATCCGAACCATGCATAATTTGCTACTCATGGAAAAAACCCAAGCTATCATCTTACATTGCAAACTATAGTATGGGCGAATTTCCACATGGTTACTAAGACTTCACCAATGGGTGTGAATGTGAACCCCAATCATCAATGCTATAGGTACACAAACTTCCCTTACATCTATGGTTAGAAACTAAAATCATGAATAAATAAAAAAAGAACAAAATAACTACTCTATGTAGGTGTGAGCACCATCAGAGTGCCCGAATATTACAACCCAAATAAAAAGTAACAATTATCCAAAAGAGCAGAAAAGTATGCAGAATATCAATAATACAAGCCCTAATCAAATAAATAAGGAGACACCCCCAACCGAAAAGGTAACAGTGTCCCCACTAAATAAATAATTAAGAATAAAAGAGATAAGGGTGCTCTCTAAATTTGCATCAAGGGATGCTATAAATCTCCATCCTTCTCAAGATATGACTACTCAACTGAGGCCTCATCATTACTATCTACCCAAGAAATAGAGAGCCTGCTTTATGGTTTTAGAATATTCCATAGACCCTTCACCCCTTTCCACATCTTGGTAAGGAATTCATCCCTCTTTTTCTCCTTAGTGATCATCTTTTCATGTGTGCTTTGAAGGTCCTGGTGTGATGCCACCAAAGAGGAGTAGGCTTCCTCAAGCCTATAAATAGTATCTTTTTGCTTGTTTTGGTCCTCCTTGTACTCATCATAATCGGCACGTGACACACATGAGTGGTAGATGGTGGAGAGATCTCCCGGCCCTTGAGGCAAGCTATCCATAAGCTCTTTAATGGTTATAATATTAACTCCAATCTCTTTGAGAGGTCCCATGGTGGTTGGTCTATAAGGCTCGGGTTAGCTACACGTTAGCTCTTACAATTTGATCTTTCTTTTCTTACTTTTGCCTGATAAGCCCTCTCATTGAATCCTCAATAGGTAGATGGGGGCACTAGGATACTCCCATGTATCACTAGCATACTCTTCCACCCTACTCTCTTGCAAAGATCAGTAATCAGAGAAGGGTAAAAGAGATTTATATCACCTTGTTTTTTGAAATGATTTATTTCATTGACCATGAGTTGACCAACATGCAAAGAGATTACATCTAGAATACAAGAAACCATCCGAGCATGTAATTCAAGGACTACTGTCATGTGGGTGCAAGGAGACACTCGGCTACAAATAATGTGTAACCATATGCGAGCCTAAAAAGTGAAGTCATTCATGGAGATATTGCTTTTAGTTTTGGTCCTTGAGACTTCCTTTCCGAGACATATCTATTGTGCCAACCAATTCCCCAATTTACACTCCTTCACTTTGAATTTACCCATGTCTGCCTGCTTGAGCCAATAAACATCATTGATTTTCTTAGCCCCAACTTTCACCGATTTTCCCCATATCTTTACAATAATATTGAGTGGCTCTAAGAAAGATACTTCACTAATATTGGCATATAATTCATGAACGCATAATTTATTTACAAGGCATGGATCCGGAGCAAAGCACCTTCACCCTGTGTCTTCAAGTTTGTCATGAAAAACCGGTAGCTTCTCCGGTACGTTCTCTAAACAAATTCCTCTTTCTAAAAGCAACTTTGTCTTTGAAAGATCACTATAGTAGTGAGTGTGGCATTCGGGTGCCATGAATCTGATGTGATCAAACTTTTACATGAGGTTGTATTGAAAGAACTAAACATACATTATATCTTTCAATGTCATTTAAATTATGCAGGTTGTGCTAGATTGATCATTAAAGTTCATTGGACTAGGTGCTTGGGGTTGCCTGGCTAAAAATTGGAAGTATAGGATTTTTTACATGAAAGGAACCTGTCTCCAGTTACTGCAACACAGCTCAAAGCTGCATCTACGTTATCGCTGTCGTGGTATATGACTGCGATCACGATGCCTGAGGATGGTTCCATGTCAGTTTTGCATGTTCAACTTTCTCCTAATTCTAGACTACTAGCATGTTCTAACATATGGGTGCAAATGAAGGTCATGTGAACAATGCTACTGGTGTATAAATGTGCCCTTCATAATGAAATATCACTATTGAAAGATCATTTGATCAATTTATCAAACACAAGGTGTGCATATCACATTTGTCTACCTTTATTACATACTATTTGGTACTCGAGCTTTCCCCATATATGTGCACACCTCAATCAAGAAACCAACACCACAACAATAATAAGTATGACAACATGTAAAACATAACAATTAAAACTTTAGGCCCTTTATTAATCATGCACTCAATGGCCTATTTTCAAATATAAAAGCATGGATTCATTCCACCTACCAAAGTTGTGATGCAAGAGGGATATGTACGGAGGTTGTTTGAGAGCTTACAAATTGGCCAACAATGTAGGTTAGATTTGAGAGTACAATCTTAAAAAGGGAGTGTGAGGGAAATGAAGGATACTAGGGGTTAAATGACTGAAATTACCATGACCGCGGTTAGGGGACATGAACGTGGACACCCACGTGGCCGCGATCATGGTAATTGAGAGTAGCTTTTGCTCCCCTATTTTCCCCTGTTCACTATTTTACTCAATTTTGACAGAATTTTCCCTATTTAGATTTTCAAATAAGACTTTCACACTTGCCTATTTTAAAGCTCATTCAATGAAATCCAAAGTTCCATAAATGCATAGATTATTCATATGCAAAGACAACATCTATACTAAGAGAACATAACAAAAAAAGATGCGAGCCACTCTCTTGGCATTTGTGGGTTGCCTCTCACCTAGCTCCTTAGTTATTGTTGTGGTATGATGTCTTTCTTTCTTTCTTTAATCTCATGTGGGTCCTTAAACCCCTCATCTTTCACAATCTAGTTGTCAACCTCCACCATGGGTACTACTTGGAGCTCCGTGGTTTGCTTATTTAACTTGCAACTTTTGAACAAAACCTCATCTTCTTGCACCCAAAATTTTATCTCCCCCAACTCTAGATCGACAATGGATCTCTCGATGGCCAATAAAGGATGACCAAGACAGATAGAAACCTCTAGGTCCATCTCACAATCCAATAAAATGAAATCCACTGGGAGAATGAATTTGTCCACCTTTATGAGGACATCAAACAATATACCCACCAGCCTTTTGATGGACCGGTCCACCATCAAAAGTCTCATTGAGGTTGATGTAGGAGTTTCCAAGCCATGTTTCTTATAGATGACATATGACATTAGGTTGATGCTTGCACCAAGGTCATAAAGGGCTTTTGCAAACTCAGGAGTCCCAATGGTGAAATGGATAGTGAATGCTCTGGGGTCATTTTTCTTTTTTGTAACTTTGCTATCGATTATATCACTACAACCATGAGTAATTCAATGGTATCACCCTCAACGAGCTTCTTCTTGGACATTAATTTCTTAATTAAATTATCATATCCTAAGATCTCTTATATTACCTTAAGTAGTGGAATGTTTAGTGAGAGGTTGCTAAGTTTTGTCATAAATTGTCTCAATTTGTCACTCTCTTCCTTTTAATGCAACCGTTGACGGAATGGAAAAGGAACATGGATGGTTGGCTTTAATTCTCCTTGCATCTTTTCAACTTCGACCACTACTTCATCACTTTCATCTATCTCTTTCTCATTATTTGCTTTTCTTCTTTGAGGTGTTACCTCATTTGCCTTGGCCTTGGGCATATTTTCACTTATATATCCTCTAAGGGGATATTCAAGTGATTTCCCACTTCTAGTGACAATTGCTAAGACTTGTTCTTCATTCTTTGGGTTAGCAATTGTGTCATTCGGAAGGCCACCTCTAGCCCTTACATTTAGTTGCATAGAGATTTTCCTGACTTGAGTTTTTGATTGTTTGATGGAGGCGAAGGGGGACATCACCATATGGGAAAGTACGGAGAAGTTACCCTTTAATTCACATACCATTTTGTTCGTACGTTCAACTATACTCAAGATTTGTGCCAAAACATCTTCGATCTTGAACTTTTCAAGGTCAATGACATTTAAATCTTCAGCCTTAGCCCTATCATGAGGAGGAATGTAGCGGTCGTAGTCACATTCTCTATCTCTCCAATCTCTATATTGATCACGATCTATCCAATCTTGGTTCCTACCTTGCCTTTGATAGGCGAGGTGGGAACCCCCCAAGTAGTTTGCCAAGTACCAAATTTCTTCATCCAACTTCTTTGCCTCATCATCATATTCAAAAGACTTTGACATTATGGCATTTACCAATTTTTTGGGTACACCCATAACATGTTTCAGTAGAAGATCAAGTTGGGTCATCATATTGGCCATGTTCTCCTCCTTGTTCTCTTCTCGTTTCCTTTGCTCATTTGTCACCACGGAGGTATTAGAGGGGTATTGGGAAAATTAGCATCATGGGTGTGCCACTCCCATGTTTGTTTGGATACTTCACCTATCAAATGGAAATCCGCAAGATGATGCAATTTTACAATAGAGCCACCCGCCGCATTATCCACAACCATTTTGTTCAATGGGTCAAGAGCTCTATAAAAAATTTCAAGAAGCATCTTATCCGGGTCCTCATAGTTTGGGCATTAGGCTAGCTTTCTATTAAACCTCTCCCACGCTTCAAACAATGGTTCTCCATTCAATTTTCCAAAGTTTACAATCTTATCCCGCTTTTGAAGTATTTTCGATGGTGGGAAGTATCTATCAAGGAACACTGTGGTGAGCTTCTCCCAAGATGTGATTGAGCCGGTTGGAAGTGAGCAGATCCATAAAATTGCCTCGCCCATTAGTGAAAATGGGAATAATCAAAGATGGATAGATTCTTATGTATTATGCGCTATGTTAAATGGCGCAAAAATTCTGCACAGTTTTTCAAATAAACATTTGGGTCCTCATATGCTTGACCACCATATAATCCTTTCATTTGCAACATGTGAAGCATAACGCTAGTCACATGAAACACACCATTTTCATTGGCTGGCAGGATGCAAATAGAGCTTGTTTGCCCTACTTTATTTAATTGACCCTCATCATCTAGTGGGGCCTCAATGGGACAAAAATTACTTGCATTATCTCTCATTGCTCCGTTTACACTTTGATCACCTAAAAAATAGTCAAAAACAACAAAATAAAGTAAATTACCCCACTCCAGGTATTCTTAAGTAAGATTAGCACCATAAAAGGAAAATTTATATTTCACTCCCCGACAACAGTGCTACTTTGATAGTGCTTAACTTACTCCTATAATTAGGGGTGAGGTAGTCGTTGTCAAATAATCCAATTTGAATTAGGGTCAAATCTTAAGGAGTGAACTATAGACTTCAAGCCCAATGGGTTCTCAAATGACTAAGAGATTACCCGAAATGTTAATAAAAATGACATGACAAATAAAATTGGGGGATTTTCTTGGGAACATTTTGTACGATTTTTAGCAAATGATCAAGAGACAACAATTTCGTTCTAAAGAACAATGATGGGGGAAATCTTTGGATTATGTCCACCTAAAGGTAAAAGTATGTAGGTTAATGATGCTTTGGCATGAATTTAAGTTGTTAACTAAAGGATAGGCTAGCTCTAAGATCATTGAGGTCAATCTTTCAACAAAACCTCAACGATTTCATCCATTGGCTCTTTCGAGCACCTAACAAGTGTGGAGTTTAAATAACCACCCAAAACCTCAACCAAGCATCCCTATTTCTAGGATGATGCTTTTGATATGATTCACACTCCCTAAATACTTATGCCTAAGATTGCAAAGGGTAGTAAACCATAGGCTTAGTTGTTCATCATTGCTTTGTCCCCCGATATCCCTCTTTTGAGAATGTTATGGGTGATCGAATATTCACCTAAATCCCTCTTTTGAGGATGAAAAAGGGTTTCTAGAGCTTGAATCTTTCACTCATAAAATCTATTTGGAGATTTGGAGTTTTCACCCATCAA
The DNA here is from genome assembly GCF_002878395.1 of Capsicum annuum. Lineage (NCBI taxonomy): Eukaryota > Viridiplantae > Streptophyta > Magnoliopsida > Solanales > Solanaceae > Capsicum > Capsicum annuum. Next base: position 74,225,243 of record NC_061115.1, on the reverse strand, counting down.
ATTCCAACATATAAGCTCAAGCAATGGTAAAATCCATACTCAACAACTAAAATCCATGCGAACACAAAAATACCCACACATAATCACACTCTAGTTCAACATAATCCCAAGACTAAATTACTTAGTTGCTCATAAGGAAATTAAACAGAAATATATCATAGGGGTCATTCAAAGCGTCTATTCTTCATCAACAAACTAAGAAGTTGAGCCTCAATTTTTAATTACACATTTTCCCAAGATTAGGGTTACAAGTCTTCAATTTTAAAAATATCTTATGAGCTAACTTATACCCAAAGAAGAAAGGGATTTTGCCTATATATGATTTGGGATTCGTCCATAACATTTTATAATTTTGCCTTTAGTCCAGTTCCTGCTGATTCACGATCGCATTTTTTTGACCACAACCTCATTTATGGGACCATGGTTAGGTTCTGCAACCGCATTTTATTGACCACCTGGACTGATGATAACTACAGTTTGATAGATGCGATCATGGTAACCGAGGCTAACTGGTTCAGGTTTCTAGCTGCACTCCTCTTGCTTTAATTTGCTCTCTTTTTAGCTCCATTTCGCATATGCTAACCTTATTGAATTCATATCTACAAAATGTGGGTGTTAGTGTACTTAAATCTAAATAATTGCTCATTTTCTAATACAAAACATGGCAGTGTGTGTGCATAATTTTTACGAATGAGTGGTAGGATTTCCACTCATGACTAGCTCATGTGGATAAGGAGAAGCGGGAGTTAGTGAAGGACATTCATCATTAAGATAACCTTGGACTCATCTTTTGGGCTTCGAGAATGGTGGTTTGTTTGTTCAAAAAGTGGCACAATTATCTCTTGGTGCAAAAATTAAAGAGAAGCAAGTGTTAGATTCTATTTTAATGAGGATCAAGGACGATGTTAGTGGGCAGAAGGTGATGGCTTTTGAGATTAGTGGTGGTGGTACTTTGTGGTACTAAGGTAGGTTATATGTTCCCAACGTCAATGGTTTACGAGAGAAAATTTTGGCTAAGATGCATGAGTCATGCTATGTGTTCCATCCTAGTTCGAGGAAAATGTATCATGACCTTAAGGAGATGTATTGGTGGAACAATATAAAGATATATATGGCTCATTTTGTGGCCAAGTGCATGATGTGTCAACAAGTGAAAATTGAGCACATAAGGCTTGAAGGATTATATCAAGAGATTGAGTTGCCTGAATGAAAGTGGGAAGTAATCAACAATAATTTCATTATCGGTGTTTCTTGGTCACGAAACCAATTTGATTCGATTTGGGTCATCATGGATAGGATGACAAAGTCAGATCACTTTTTTCTAGTGAGGACTAACTTCTCGGCTGAGGATTATGCAAGGTTGTACCTCTCTAAGATTGTGAAGTTTTATGGGGTACTTGTTTCTATCATATCAAATCATGGTAAACAGTTTACATCTCACTTTAGGTGGTCTTTTCAGAAAGGATAGGGGACTAAGGTTAGTTTAAGTACTGCTTTTCACCTACATTTAGATGGGCAAGAAGAAAGAACTATTCAAACATTGGAGGACATGCTTAGAGCTTGCATGATTGATTATGGTGGTAGTTGGGGTTGAGCATTTGCCTCATAGAGTTTGCCGACAACAATAGCTACCACTCTATTATTGGAATGGCTCTATTTGAAGCCTTGTAGGGTAGGAGGTATAGATCTCCTATTGGATGGTTCGAGGTTAGTGAAATAGAGATATTTGGCTTGGATTCAGTTCACCAGGCTATTGAAAATTTAAAGGTGATTTGAGATAGTATTAGGGCTACCCAAATTTGCCAAAAGTCCTATGCGGATGAGAGACGAAGGGAATTGGAGTTTGAGGTTGGTGATAAAGTGTTCCTGAAGGTGTCTACCATAAAGGGAGTGATGCGGTTTAGGAAGAAAAGAAAGCTTAGTCCCTGGTTGTTGGCCCATACTTGGTTTTGAGGAGGGTTGGAAATATTGCATATGAGTTGGAGTTACCTTCTAGCTTGGGACCTTCTAGCTTGAGCTCTATTCACCCGGTATTCCTATGTCACTATTTTAAGGAAGTGTTGGTGATCCAGTGCAAATTGTGCCAATCAAGATATTGGGTGTTGTGCCAAAGCGCACACAAAAGTGTACGTGGTCTCACCAAGTAATACAGTGGCCTTAAATAAATCCGAATATCAATCCCTTAGAGATTTGTATCAACAACTATCTAATTCAAGTTCAACTATTCAGATTAAAGTGGAGCAATGTAACCAAAAGATTTTTGAAAGTTTGTAAACTAAAAGTAAACAAAAATAATGCGGAAAAGTAAAAACTTTGGACAGGTAATGAATGATAAACCAGGGTTAAGGCAGTGTGAACAATCATACTATGCTAATGAACTTCATTCATTAGATTACTTATCTTGGTTGTTGATTCATAGGGTTTATCGTATGATCATGTTCTCCCGACGTCTAACCTTCTACCTAACTGGACATTACAACTACATCATTGAGCGGGGATGTAATAATCCATTTGGATGCATTAATATGTCATCATACATGTGAACAATCAAGGATTCTAGGTATATTCCTACCCAAGTCACTAATTCAAATTCCTTATTTTTTAAAAGAATAAGAACCTTAATCAATTCATCCCCACTTTCTATCTTCCTATTCCCCCCTCCCGAGTTCACAAGGTCAATAATATATGTATTATTAGGGATTCCAATCCTTAAAATAGTTATAATAAGGATAAACAAACAACCAATTATGATAATTAATTCAAACAAACTCAATTCTAAGAGATCGTAAACATGTTCTTGGCCGTAACCTCGGAAAGGGGGCTTTTAGCCACTCATGGACATAGTCATAAAATAGATGAATAAATACATGATAAAATACATTAAAAAGATAAATTAAATAATAAAACCCTAATTTAAGTGTTTTACAGATCCTCTAAAATTTTCAAATCCATCGAAGGTGTATAACATCAAGTACAAGTGTCCTATTTATAGGAGGACAAAGCTGCTGAGTTTTTCAACTAGGCCTTGTCGCGGAGTTAATTTTCTACATATAGATGCTCCACGCACTATTATTGTGGATAACTACTGTTTTTTTTTCCTTAGGAAGCTCCTGGTGTATGGAACGTACCATTTGTCCTTAGATTTGGTCTGCGACGTGCCATGGACTTCCAAGAGGTCCATTTCACGTCAAATTGTGTCTTGTTCTTTCATTGATCCATTCGAAGCCCTTTTTTGTTGTTTACACTAGATTTTAATCTTTTATATCCTTAATATATAATAATAATTAACTTACCAAGCATTCTATATCATTAAACAAAACAAATTAGAGCTCAAAACAACACAACATCCAAGACGACGAACTAGTAACTTAAGCTAAGATTACTAGTTTTGCCCCTTTTGATGTTTTACTTAGTCTTGACTCTTGGCTTTATTCAATTGAAATTTAAACACTATAAACAAGTTTTACCAAACAAAATTACACAATCATAACATTATTAACTTATTACACACATTATAATCCATCGCGGTACACTAGATAAACACTTAGCACAAGCTAGTAACACTAGTTCTCTCGATTGAACTTTAAATGATCAATTTGAATCCAAACTTATTTGAAAAACCTTTAAACATTGTAATAAAACAATTAAGCACTTATATGATTATTTATATCATCATTGACTCATTAAGCACACAATAAGTCCTAAAAAACACAGCTAAATAAGCCTGGATAACAACACTGAAGTGCATAAATTCACCTTAGCTTATGATGCTTAGAGTAAAGAGTTGTTTGAGGATGAACAAGAATTTAAGTATGGGGTGATGATCTGAGGATTAAAAAGGATTTAAGTGTGGCCTTAGTCCATAATCCTATTTGAAACGATCACCAAAAGTGAGATGTAAAATGCGTACCATGATCGAAGATAATAGAAACACGTACCCTATGTAACTTCATAATATCTTGGAGGTAAAACCTTGCATATAAAATGCTGAATCGGATGTTACAGGGGAATCCTAAATGGAATGCTGACTCGAGGAGTGATCCTAAGAAGGTTGCGGGTGTGTTAGAGGTAGATCAGTTCACTGCGTTATTAGCTCAATTTGCTGCGCTACAAAACCAGATTACTAATCAGTTCAGTACCATAAAGTTAGGGGTTACACTGTCGGCAACAATAACAAATGTAGTTCACTAGGAAAATGCATGGTGTGAAGTTTGTGGTAGTAGTGAACATGCAGTAGATACTTGTGCGGTTAATCCAAATATTGTTAAATATGTGGAGAATGTTAATCGTCAAGGACAACAAAAATTTTGTAACACCTATAATCTAAACTGGCAAAACAATGCCAATATCTCATGGGGTGGAAATTAGGTACAAAATAACAAACAGTATATGGGGAAAGCACAAAAAAATCAACAGTTATAGGTTCAACAGAATCAGACCATATCTCAGAATAACAATATTGTAGAGATGCTGAAAAATATTATGGATACTCAAGCACAGTTGGTAGCAAATGTGAAGAGCTAACAACTGATTACTAAGAACTTAGAGATGCAGATGGATCAGTTGGCAGGCATAGAATACTAGACCTCAGAGAGGTTTTCCAAGTGATATCGAGCCAAATTTGAAATAAGTAAATATAGTCACAACTCAGAGTGGATTGGAGTTGAAAGAGTCAGAACCTAAACAGGTGAAATCAAAGGACATTAATGCTGAAAAATAAAAAGATGACAAACAGTACGAGAAGGATAAAGTGGAAGTGAATGCATAAAAAGTTGAAAAAGTCAGACCACCTCCACACTTCCCGTGAAGGTTGTAAAAACATCAAGATGAGATTAGTAACAAGAAGTTTTTAAATATTTTAAAATAGGTTATTATAAATCTCTCTCTTGTTGACATATTGTAGAGTGTTCAAAGTATGAAAAGTATGTGAAGGACATTGTTGCAAACAAGAACCATTTGACTGAATATGCTATAGTCGCACTTACTGAAGAGTGCACTTCCAAAATACAAAACTAGTTGCCCACAAAGTTGAAAGATCCAGGAAGCTTTACCTTGCATATTACCATCGGTCAATCAATCAGCACAAGGGTTTTATGTGATTTAAGGAAAAGCATCCATCTAATGCCCACATCTTGGTACAAAAACATAGGTCTTGGGAGTCCCAAACTCATGACTATTATTTTGTAGTTAGCTGACAGGTCTCTTGCTAGGCCTGACGGGATCATTGAAGATGTACAAGATTGGTGGAATTTGTTATTCTTGAATTTGATGCTGATCTGGCTATTCCATTTATTTTGGGACATCTATTCTCAGAAATTGGGCAGTCTCTTATTGATATAGCTGCAGAAAAGATGGCCATGAGAGCTCATGACAAGGTCGAGGTTTTAGACGTGTATTAGGAAATAAAGTTACCTGCTATATATATGAAGAATTTTTGCTATTACAATAGTCAACCTTGAGTCTGCGTACCACTTTTTAATATCTACTAACCCACTTGAGCGAGTTTTAATGGGGTTTGATTTCTATGGTGATATTGAGGCTCTTGAAATGGTGAAAATTATGGATTTAGCATTGATTAACAATAGTGTCATTGAGTTTGAACCTTTGAATAAATCAATTGGACCATTTCCAAAGATGTTTATTGATGAAGCACCTAAACTAGAGCTCAAGGCTCTTCCTCCTCATTTAAGTTATGTTTTCCTTGGTGATAATGATACTTTGCCTGTGATTATGTCTGCAGGTTTATCTAATATGTAGGTGAGAAAATTAGGGGCAATTTTAAAAAGAAGAAAAAAGGAAATTGGATGGAAGATTTCGAACATCACAGGAATCAATCAATCCTTTTGTATGCATAAAATATATATAGAAGATGGATAAAAAGTAAGTGTGCAACATTAGTGCAGACTAAACTCGGTGATGAAAGAAGTGGTCAAAAAGAAAGTAATAAAGTGGCTTGATGCTAGGATAGTTATCCCATACCGACAACAAATAGGTCAGCCCTATACTCTATATCCTAAATAAAAGTAGGATGTCTGTGGTGATCAACAGATGTAATGATATGATTCCCACTCGCATGTTGACTGGTTGGAGGAACTGCATCGATTACCGAAAACTGAATGAAGCCACCAGGAAGGATAATTATCTTATCCCGTTCATTGGTCAAACATTAGACAAGTTGGTTGGGTAGGAATACTATTGATTTTTGGATGGATACTTAGGGTATAATCAGATCACAGTAGTACTAAAAGATCAATTAAAGACCATAATTACATGTCCATATGGCACGTACGTATTAAGGCACATGATTTTTGGCCTTTTCAATGCTCCAGAAATGTTCCAGAGGTGTATGATAATGATTTTCAATGATGTAGTGGAAGAATTAATAGAGGTATTTATGGATGACTTTTCTATCTATGGTAACTCTTTTGCTATTTACTTATAGAATATAGATAGAGACTAATCTTGTACTAAACTTGGAAAAGTTCCACTTTTTGGTCAATAAAGGAATTATCCTTGGTCATAAGGTATCACACAAAGGACTTGAAGTAGATAGAGCCAAAGTTAAAGTTATTGAAAAGCTACCTCATCCTGTGTCAGTGAAGGGAGTGAGAAGCTTTCTTGGGCATCCAGGATTTTATAGGTGCTTCATCAAAGACTTTTTGAAGATCGCAAGTCCAATGTGAAAGTTGTTGGAAAAAGAGGCTAAGTTTGATTTTGGAACTTATTGTTAGCAAACATTTGAGGGTCTGAAGAAAAGATTGATAAAAGCACCCATCTTGATTTATACTTACTGGACATTACTATTTGAGTTAATATGTAATGCCAATGATATGGCTGTTGCAGCGGTGTTGGTGCAGTGAAAATACAAAGTATTTAATTCTATTTACTATGCAAGTAAAGTACTAAATGTGGCCCAGGTGAATTATACAATCAGAAAGAAGGAGATATTGGTGCTTGTTTTTGCATTCGATAAATTCAAATCATATTTTGTTGGAACAAAGGTAATTGTTTACATAAACCATGCTGCCATCAGGTATTTGTTCAACAAAAATAATGCAAAGCCACAGTTGATCAGGTGGATTCTATTGCTCTAATTTAATACAAAGGTACATGATAGAAAATGAGTTGAAAATTCAGTGGCAGATCATCTATTGAGGCTAGAGAATTGGCATCATATTACTGATGATACATATTAATTTGGGAAGAGTTTCTAGATGAGAAATTATTGGCTTTTAATGTGTTTGAGATTCCTTAGTATGCAGACATTGTGAATCTATTAATAAGTGGTGTTTATCCTCCCGAATCTACCAGTCAATAGAAAAAGAAGCTGTTACATAATTTTTGTGCATACATATAGGATGAGCCCTATATCTTCAAATAGGGTACTGATGGGATTATGCATAGATGTATTTTTGAAGTTGAATCTAAACAAGTGCTATAAAAGTGTCATTCATCTCCTTATGGGGGCCATCATAGGGGTGAACGAATAGCTAGTCAGGTTTCTTTTGGACAACATTATTTAAAGATGCAGTTGCCTATCTAAAAGGGTGTGATCAATGTCAGAGAGTAGGCACAATAGCAAGGCTCCATGAGATGCCCCTGAATAATATTCTTAAGGTTGAGGTATTTGATATTTGGGGGATAGACTTTACGGGGCCATTTCCATAATCTTATGGCAATTTATATATCCTAGTGGTAGTCGATTACATATCTAAGTGGGTAGAAGCTTCTACCTTTCCCACGAATATTGTGAGAGTTGTGATGATATTTGTGAAGAAGCATATCTTCTCTCATTTTGGCACACCTAGAGCTATTATTAGTGATGGAGGTACCATTTTGCGAATACTTGGTTTAAAACTTTGTTATCTAAATAGGGTGTTCAGTATAAGGTGGCCACAGCGTATCACCCATAAAAAAATTGCCAAGTAGAGGTCTCTAATCATGAAATCAAGCAGATATTGCAGAAGATAGTTAATGGCCAGCATAAGGATTGGTTAGAAAAGTTGGATGATGCACTATGGGCATATAGAAAAGCCTATAAGAAGCCTATTAGGACCTCTGTATATAGCTTGGAATATGGAAAAGCTTGCCACTTGCTTGTGAAGTTGAGCATCAAGCTTATTGGTCATTGAAGAAATTAAATTTTGATATGAAGACTGCGGGTGAAAAGAGATTGTTAAAACTGCATGAACTCGATGAGTTTCATCTTCATGCTTATGAAAATGCAAAATTGTATAAAGAAAAGACTAAGAAATGGCATGATAAACATATTCTAAATTGAACTTTTGAACCTGGACAACTTGTTTTGCTATTCAATTCAAGATTGAAGTTGTTTCCAGGTAAGCTAAGGTCCAATTAGTCTGTGCCATTTGAAGTTGTGAGAATAACATCTCATGGAGCTGTTGAGCTATGGAACAAAGAGAAGAACAAAAACTTCATGGTGAATGGACAAAAAGTGAAGCATTATTGGGCAGATCATGGGGATCAGCACAAGAAGTCCATCACCTTTGCAGATGAATGAATTAAGTTGGGTCGTGCCACAACATTAACTAAGGCACTGTGTGGGATGCAACCCACGAATGTAATGTAATAGTGTAGTTTGTTTCTTAGTTGATGAAATAAAAAGAAAGAGAAAAAAATATAGAAAAGAAAGAAAAAATACAAAAAGATGTGCCTTTCAACGACCAAAACTAAGGCGCTTAGTGGGAGGCAACCTAATTTTTCTTACATTATTTTGTTATTTTTGTTTAGTGTGTAGGAATGAGAGACTTCAAGGAAAAATGGTGAGAATTAAAAGAAAGTGAATTTCACGTGAAAGAAAGCAATCAGGTTTGTAAAAGATGCATACAAGTGTGGAATAAAAAAAGGTAAGAAAAAGGGGGATAAAATGCTCCAAAGGAGGGATTTCCAGTGGCTTACCGCAATAAGGCCTTGTCTCGGAGCTAGATACAGAAAACTAGCCCCACATCATGCTAAGAGTAATTTTTTTAGGAAAATTTAATTAGAATGTCAGGTTTAACCCAACCCGACCCTTTTTGTTTATACCACCTTTATAAATGACCCTAAATTCCCCAATTTATTTCCCACTTAAACCCTAATGTGCCAACATATTTCTTTAAACTCCCCCTCTTAATTCTTGGCACATAAAAGATTGGAACATCAAGACCCTTTCCCTCTTTCAATTCAATTCAGGTAAGTGCTTAAATTCTTGTCCATTCTCTTTATTTTGATGGAAACTTCAAAATTATTATCATGCTTGGGTTGTGAATTTGAATAGATTATTATGAAATATGATTCTTATCATAGATGAGTAAAGTTCACTTATTTGACAATAGGTGAACTGGACTAGTGATTGTGTCTTAGGGTGTAACTGGAACTGTTTGCGAGCTAAAGTGAAATTGATTTATGATCAAAGTTGTGTTTGCAATGTTTAAATTTACATATCATAAGGGATGTGCGTCACAAGGAATGAGAGTCTGAGTAACATTCTTATAAATGCTGCACACATTAACATTAAAGTGTGGGGTAGTCTCAACCTTTGCTTGTACTAAGTAATTGCTGACTTCACTTTGTATATGTGTATGTGATTTATAATGATGCACACAATGTGTTGAATCTTTGTATGTGGGTGTTATCTGTAATGCTATACCAAGTTATTTATCTGATGTGCAGTATAGTGTGCGTAACTTATGAACTTGATTGTGGATAAACATTGGTGCACCCAATTCAAGTTGATGATCACTTAAAGCTTGAGTAAAGCTATATGTTTTTGGTTTAATTTAGCTGTAAGGTGCTTATACAGAAAATATGTAAATGTTTTACAAGGGGAAGTCTGAGTACCCTGTTCGTACATTTGTGCACCTATGCTAACAACTAAGTGTGGGGTGTCCTTAAAACTTGTCATCACTTAGTGTGAGCTAGTACATCTAGGAATCGTGTCTTATTCTTTTACTGTATGTTCTAAATTTCAGGTACTATGGATCATCGCCAACATAAAGGAAAAGATAAGGTTGGGCCATTTGATCCCTCAAAGAAAAGAAATAGGAAGTTTGATAGGGTACCAAGAGATTCAACAGTTCCTCCTGGTCAGGTACGAAGATATGGATATAGGTGGGTTACCAAAGCTGTCAAGAAATGGTACTCAAAAATATTGAGACCAAGTACATCCCGAAAGTGTTTATCAATAGGGAAAGCTTACACCGCGAGTATCATAGCATGGTTTTCTAGTTGAAGCAATTGGATATGACCTTTCTATTTGAGCAGCCCACGGAGTGCAACCTGTACCTCGTCAGGGATTTTTATTCTAACTGGTCCCCTAGGGACCTAGGCCATGAGGTGAAGATTCGTAGGCAAGTGGTCACCTTTATAGCCAATCACTTGAATGAATTGTTAGGTATTCCCAAGGCTGATGCAATACCATTGAGGCAGCTGAATATCACCCCTCCATATGCCCACCTCCGAGACCTATTGTGTGGAACCACATCTGCATCTATATAAACTTGGAAATGAGGAACCTTCCTCCATTCCACTTTTACTTATGCTCAAATAAATAGGGAGGCATTTATGTGGGGAAAGATTGTCTACCATTGATTTATTCAGGGAAAGTATATTACTGACGTCACACGTGATAGGGTATGTTTAATTTATACTCTTATTCATGATAACATTGATATAAATGTAGGTGCAGTCATTTTTCTTGCAATGAAAAAGGCGTGATACCATGAGGGACCCCGATATAGGTTTGGTGGACTGCTTACTAGATTTTTGAGAAAGTACAGGGTTAAGGAAGAAGACCTCGATTACAAGAATGTTGTGGATATGCGCCCTATTAATGTGATGAGAGTTAAAATTTTAGTTGTGGATCATGGGCCAATACTTACTATGCCTGAGCTTCAGGCTTGGAATAACAAGATTATAGCTAGGATGTATAGGATGCAGATGTTACAGCTTTAAGTAAGAGGGAGACTAATTAATGAGGAAATTTGGGTGGTTGATTTAGATTTCCCTATTGGTCACCATTCCAGGACTTTACTGTGGATAGGTCCATACTTTGTTGAGACTATTGATGACGACATAACCACTGATGAGGAAAGGCAGTTGCAAGATTCAAACATTGAGTCAGAGGAGGAAGAACATCCTAATATAAGAGCTAAGGAATATGGTCTAGATGATAATATAGATGATGATGAAATGGACGAGGCTAGACCTAGGAGTTAAATGCCACCTTATTACTTGGACTTATGTGTAAGCACTGGGACAATGCTTTCTTTTAAGTGTGAAGTAGTGGTATCGTGTATCTTATTCTCATTCCTTGTACTTTGTTTTATTTCGTTGGATATTTTTATTTTGTTGTATGTTTTCCTTTTTGGGTGTTGGACTTAGTAATTCTAACTATTTGGAATGATACAGTCTGTAATAGTTAGTATTTAGTAATGATTTGCTCATTAGTTGTGTGCTTAATAGTTTCTTTATAGTTTTTATTTTTGCCCTCAAGACAATTCTAAACAAATCGTAATAGTTAGTTTCCCTCCCTTATGATGAATGGATGACGACCGTCTTAAGGGGAGTTAGTCATTGGAAATTAAGAAGTGATGGGAACAGAATTACAACTTAGGGAGAAATTCCTTGTGTTGCGCCATTGGGACAGTGAATTGGAACATATTTATCTTTAAATAGAAGCATGTCATAAACTAATAAGGGAGCTAATTTTAGATACTTAATCTGAATAGGTGTAATTTTTGGTTCGTTGGCTTAAAATTTGAATTTGACAAAATGCGAGGTCAGAAACCATAAGGATCTGACTTGAATAGCATGCACCAAGAGCGAGAGAGGTGTTTTAGTTATTCTACATGTATAGTAATGTTTAGAACTTGTTCGATGTGTTTACAAAGCTAAACAAAGGATGTTGGGTCTAGAAAATAATGTAGGAATTTTTGTTGATAGCTGAATATTTAGACCGTATTTACCTACCCTTGTGCATATCCCTAGTTAGCCCCGTTGAACCTATAGCTTGATTTCTTTGGTATCCTCATATGAATCCTAATACCTTATTTAATTAAACTTAATTTGATCCACATATCCTAAGAGCTTTAGTATAAAAATTAATTGAGTAAGAAGTGTGACAAAATAAGAGAATAAAAGGAGAAAGTGAAGCCCCAAAGTACTGTTTATTGGTGTGTAAAGTTGATGTGTTGTGATTGGGAGTGAAAAAGAATTTTTTTTCTCAAAATTGAATAATGAATTAATACAAAATATTCCCACCATATTATGTTAATGAGCTTAATGATATGGGGTAAAACAAAAGACGTGTGAAGGTAGTAACGGTGAAAGCTGGTTGCTAAAGACTGATATTAATTGTACACTGTGATATATTAAAGTTCTTAGGGATATTAGACACTCTTTCCTAAATAGTTCCTACCCGTCCCTTAGCCTACATTGCAACCATAAAAGACTAGTTGATCCTTCATCCCAACATCTGACTATTAGTGGAGTAGTACACTAAGGGCAAGCTTATGGTTCATTATCTATCATGTATGTATTGTTTGTTGAGAGTGAGTGATTTAATTATAATATTCTTATTATGTTGTATATTTTAATATTATGACTGAATGTGGGGAACTTTCTTTAATGACGGTGCATGTGGAAGATAGTTAGGTAACCTATAGTATTTTTAGATTGAGTGATTTGATTAAGTTTGCCAACAAATTGGAAGTTCACTGTTGAGGTAAATATGTTTGAAAAGAATTGTCCCATGTTTATAGAGGTGAATTGACATGCTTTAGCTAAAAAATCAGTGTTAGGTTTATGAGTTCCCAATACAAGTATTTCACTTAGGTTTTGATGTTAAGCTTAATTAGGCATAGTGTTGAATGAAATTGTTTGAGCATGCACAAGATTCTAAGTGTAGGTTGGTGATTTGGGGCATATTTATATGTCCAATCACCAATATTCACCCATATTAGGAGTTGCTGTGTGAGCAAAAATTTGTTTGTCTTATTATATTTGAGCTTTAATTGCATTTCGTATCTAATGGACATAATTAGTTTATGAAGAACTAAATTGTGATAAAATTAGACTCATGAACGAGAAGCTAACAACGAATGGAGCGATGGGATTGATTTGCTGATATAAGGAGATTGGAAGTTGTCTTGGAATGTAGAGAATGAAACAATGAAGAATAAGTTGAGATAACAAAATCTAGTGACTCATCGCGATTAGACCGCGTTGCAGAGTTAGATATTGAAAACTAGCCCCACATTGCATTGCAGTAAAGGTCACACATCAGGAAATAAAGTCCAAATATAAAAGGAACAATTCAATTCATTGAGAAACACTTTTGGTAGACATAAGAAGAAGAGAAAAACACTACAATTTATTACTTAAGGTTGTTTAAACTTCATTACTCAGAGATTACTTTTAGGTATGTTTAATTATTCATTTTTGATGTTAAATTCGAGCATGAGTGGCTAAACACCCTTGTTCTGGGGTTAAGGATGAAAACATGATTGCACTTTGATATTCTTTACCGTAGTTTAGTGTTGAATATCTTATGGGTTATTGTTAATTTCTTGTGCTTACTATTTTGATGATTGACCACCATTAAAATAAACCTATATTCGTATATGAACCCGGGAGAAGACTCATAGGATAAAACAAAGAGATTAAGGAGCAAGTACCTCATTCTTTTATAAAATAAGGGATTTGAATAAACATCTAGGATAGGGATATACCTAGAAGCCTTGTTTGGTTCACTTGTAGGAAGATACCTTAATGCATCTAAATGGATTATTGCATCCCTGATCAACGATGTAGTTGCAATGTCTAGTTAGGTAGAAGATTAGAGGTTAGGAGACCATGATCATACTACAAATCCTGAGAATCAATAACCCGATAATTAACTAAACTACAATAAGAATAGCGATTTGTAGGATTGTTAAAAGTGTCTCAACCCTGGAATTCTCACTATTATTGTTTACAACCCTGCTTATGTTGCTATTCTCACAATTTGTTATTTTGTTATTAATTATATGTTTACTTGAAATTTCACAATCATCTTAATACTTTGAACACATAATATGTTTTTTTTTCAAAAACTAAAGTTGGTTGAATTGCTAGTTACATAGTCCTCGTAGGTGCGATATACGATTATTCTACTCACTCAAAATCTTGTTATGCCCAAGTGCACAAGAAAGTGTACGTGGTCTCACCAAGTAATACAGTGGCCTTAAAGAAAGCCGAATATCAACCCTCAGAGACTTGTATTAAAAACTATATAATTCACGTTCAACTATTGAGATTAAAGTGGTGTAATGTAACCAAAAGATTTTTGAAAGATTGTAAACTAAAATAATGTGGAAAAGTAAAGACTTTTGACAAGAAATACATAAAAACCCAGGGTTAAATCATTGTGAAAAATCAAACTATGCTAATGAACTTCATTCGTTAGTTTACTTATCTTGGTTGTTGATTCACAAGGTTTATCATATTATCATGGTCTCCCAACCTCTAACCTTCTACCTAACTGGACATTACAACTATATCATTGAGCGAGGATGTAATAATACAATTAGATGCATTAAGATGTCATCCTACATGTGAACCAATCAAGGCTTCTATGTATATCCCTATCCTATTCACTAATTCGAATTCCTTATTTTATAAAAGAATAAGAACCTTACTCTATTTATCCCCATGTTCTATCTTCCTATTCCCCTTCTTGAGTTCACAAGGTTGAACAATATATGTATTCTAAGGGTATAAAATCCTCAAAATAGTGATAACAAGTATGAAAAAACAACCAATTATTATAAGCAATTCAAACAAATACAATTCAAAGCCAAAGTAAACATGTTCTTAGACTTAACCCCGGAAAGGAGGCTTTTAGCCACTCATGGATATAGTGGTAATTAAAATGAATAAATACATGATAAAATCCGCTGAAAAACTAAGGTACAGTAATAAAAATCCTAATTGAAGCTTTTTCCATCCCATATCCAAGTTTCAAAGACGTCCAAGGTGTATGACGTCAATTATAAGTGTCCTATTTATAGGAGGACAAAATTGCTAAGTTTTTGCACTAGGCTGCATCGCGGGGTTAATTTTCTTCTTCTAGATCTGATACATACCCTTATCATGGATACATACTGTTTTTGGTTCATTAGGAAGCTCCTGGTGTATGACACAAACCATTTGGAATTAAATTTGGTCGCGACACGCCATGGAGTTTCAAGAGGTCCATTTCACATCAAATTGTTTCTTGTGCTTTCGTTGATCCATTCCAAGCCTTTTTGTGTTGTTTCCACTTGATTTGAAGCTTTTATATCCTTAATATATCATAATAATCAACTCACAAAGAATCCTATATCATTAAACACAACAAATTAGAGAGCTCATAACAACACAACATCTAAGACGACGAACCAGAAACTTAAGCTAAGAATACTAGTTTTGCCCCATTTGATCTTTAACTTAGTCTTGAATCTTGGATTGATTAAATTGCACTTTAAAAACTATAAACAAGTTTTCACTCACATAATTACATAATCATACCATTAGTAACTCATTACACACATTAGAATCCATTAGGATAGACTAGACAAACACCTAGCTCAAGCTAGTAACACAAGTTTTCTCGGTTGAACTCTAAGTGCTCAATTTGAATCCAAAATTTTTTGAAAACAACTTTAAACATCATAATCATGTTCTTAATCTCTTATATTCTCATTTATATCATCATTGACTTATTAAGAACACAAAAAATATAATGACCCTTCACGTCATTATCCGTATTCTTGCCTATGTCTACCGATAAAGCTTCTGTATAGCCGTCCCAAGTCATTAGAGACTTGCAAGACTGATAGTTTGGTTAACTAATGGTTAGTTTGGTTTCTCAAACCAATTTCTCAATTATAAGTCTTTGTTGGTCCTAATTGAACAAGAAGAAAAAAATTTGATAAAACAACCTCGTATGCATAATTCAACTTCGCCAATATGTATGGAACGTAAAAAACTATGGGGTTGCATATTTTATATGTTTGAAACAAACCCTGAATGCATATCGAGGAATTTAACAAAGCTCAAAACCAAGTTCCAATCTTCATCTATGCCTAGTGTTGATGAGATGCCGTGACCGCAGTGCTGCGACCATGACTAGCCAGAGGGCGCGACCGCGCTACTTGAGCCTGGGAAAAGCCTATTTAAAAGCTGTTTTGGATAGGATTTTGGATATTTTATGCCTCATTTTTGAGCTTAAAACCTAACAGAGTGAAAAATCTTCCAAGCGAGTCATGTGGGATAATTGGAAGCATAATCAACCTGTAAAATCAAATCTTGCAACAAATTTAAGGTATGGTTCCTTCTAGTTTAGTATTAATTTTTTGAAAGGTTGACCCAAAACCTTTAAGGTCTTAAGACTTATATTAATCCACAATTGTGATAATTTTATTCAAATTAGTTAAGGGTTATAACTCCCTAATGATATTTGAGTAACGGGTTGGTCTCAAAAACTCATTTTCCAAAGGTGGAACCCACTTGGGGTTTTGATGTCATTTTGAACCCTTGGCACAATTGTGTCATAATGGGTATTGTTAATCTTGTTGTAATTGTTAGATTGTATTGTTGATAGCTTTTCTCGTAGAGGAAGGAGCTTCAACAAAAGAAAAAAAAAGCTTGCCGGTTTGTGACTTGCTTGGACTCAAGGTAGGTTAGGATTACCCATAGTTAGATTGAGCTTGGTTGTAATATAATTGTTGATATCTTGTGATATTGAGAGGGGTTCTTAAATATTAAATAATTGAATCATGATGCTTGAGATTAGTTGATTCTCATAGGTTGTTAAACTTGTAAAAGTATGATTGTTGACCTTTAGCTTAGAACCTTGGATAGTTCTACGTATATTCTCATAAATATTATGAGAACACTTTAGTTGTTCTACTAGATGCGAATGATGTTGTTGAATGACCTTAAGAGTATGTTTACTTAGATATTGCTTAATTATGGATTGACCTTAGTATTGGGTTGACTTAGAGGGAATGTTTGAATAAGATTTTCCCGATAGGTTTAGTAAAGATTGATAAGTCCTTATGGTATGATTTAGATAACCTAGACTAATTTTGGGAAGAATTTAGTCTTGGTAGAAGTGAGCCTTGGCATTATTAGGATTTAGTTGTGGGTTGACCCACCTTAATCTTGAACTACGAGATTCCTTAGTGACCTAGATACTTGATGAGCATCTAAATTACGTTATTGAGATTATAAAGGTTAAACTTGGTTATTGATTTATGAATAAAGGCAATGGTTTACAAATGTGTATACTTGATTGGTTGTCTTATTGCCATGTATGGATAGCTATGAAAAGATGGCAATTATGTATATCATCAAGATACTTATGCTTATGCTCTACTCATATGTCATGATGATGACTAGTAATAAAGTATGATAGTTCATGCATTTTGGATCTCTATTACTCAATTATTATGAACTTGTGTATGTTTGTTGATTTGGGTAATATATGTATGTATACTATTGCCTTAGAAAATATTATTGATATTATGATGATGTCTGGTGAGTCCGAACAAAATATTAATGATATGATGATGCCTAATAAGGCTGGAGGATATTGTGATGATATTGATGCTCGGTTTGAGTCTGGAGGATACTATTGTGATGGCATATTGAAATCTGACAAGACTGGATGATATTATGATGATATTAATACCTGATTCTAGTTTGGAGGATACTATTGTGATGGAATATTGATACCTGACAAGATCGGAGGATAGTATGATGATATTGATACCCAATTTGAGTTCGAAGGATACTATTAAGATGATATTAATACCTAGTGAATCCAGAACAGGTAATAATATTATGATGATACCCGATGAATTTAAAAGAAGTATGATGTTATGATGATGTCTGGTGAATTCGGAAGAGGTAATGATATTATGATGCTATGTGAGGAAACTTTATATAAGTGCATGTGATGAGTATATTATAAGGTTATGCCATATGAGGCTAACCATTGATGTATTCAAGACATGATGTCTTCCTTGGTAATTTATACTCATTGTTTGTCACTAATTACTAGTTAAGATGAATGACTCGTATTGATGCTAATTAGTAACTAGAAGTGGATTATTCTAAGTATCGGGTTAAGGCTTCTTGATAAGCATAATCTTGTGTAGAATCTAGGGCTCACTTAGTAAATCTACTTAGCTTGGGTAAATGGTCATATTATGGAATTTCATCTAGTAAAGTAGTTTACGTGACAACTAGTTATTTCTAATTAATGACTATGACTAGAATACTAGAAGTCTAGTAAATTAGTTGGCGGACCTTACTTAACTAAAATATGGAAACTAGTCCTTAAGGTTATGACATGCCTAATGATTATGGGCTTAGTATTTTATGATGAATAACTAGGTTGAATTCTAATATGTAATGCCATGGTGGCTTAATTAATGGCTTCTATAATAAGAGTACAAACTAGAAAATGACATTGTGATAGATGAATAATTAATAGTAGTGGTAACTTGTAACTTTTCCCTATTGAATGGCTAGTAACTATAAGAGTTGTAACCTAGTGGCTTACGAAAATAGAGGCTAACTAGTTTAGACCTCATATGGAGTTTATTGGCAATTTAGAGGATGAGTAATCATACTATTATGCTATAACCATATTGATTTTGTCATGATTACATTACAGTATAGACATTGGACGTGGATCTCGGTAATAAGTAATGATGGGGTTTTGCTACCCACAGCTTTAGCATTTGTGGAGTAGTTGTGCTTTATTGTATTATTGGTTGTCTTTTGGTGTACTTTCTGGTGGTATAGGATGCCATGATGAGTTCTTTCTGTTGCATTCTTTTGTGTACTTCCCTACGGTATGGGATAGTGAGGTAAGTTTTTATGCTTTTGTTCTAAGGATGGTTGATGTTATTTATTATTCATAAATGCCTTGTTATCGTAAATGTAACTTTACTCTTCTGAAATAGTACTTAGTTGGTATGGTGATGTTGGGGTATATTTTTATAGTGCATCATGCTATTGCATTATTAGTAAGGTTATTGATATCGTGATATAAAAAAAGATTCAGGTTTGATCCTATACTTGACTTTAAGATTATTGTGTTACCTTATATCATCTTTATATTATAATTTAGCTCAGTTGATCAATGATTCCTACTGAGTACCCATGTTATGGTACTCATACTACATTTCTGTACCTTTTTGTGGCAGACCTAAGTTCTAGTTGCCATCGTTGAGATAGTTCATGCCGTGATGACTATCAGGAGACATGGTGAGCTCTTGTAGTTAATGTTTCCCTCTTTCCCCTCTATCTTTATTTGTATTTTGCTTTTGAGACAAATGTATGAGACTATCTAAGATAGTTTAGACTTTGAGATTGTAAACTTTGATTGTCAAGTTTAAAAGCTCTTGTACTAATACTATCAGATCATGGGATTAGTATTGAATATCGGTTGTCTTTAGTTGTGAAATGCTATTATTTATATTATATTCATATATACAGTCCACTGTTGGACATTTATTCTGAGGTAATTTATTGCATTAGCTCTGGGTTATGGTATTGTCTTACCAATCAGTGGAATGTGGTTGGTGCCATCATAACTCGGAATTAGTGTTATGACAAATTGGTATCAGAGCTAAGGTTTCACCAATATTATTAGTACAAAAGCAAGTGTTGAGAGGCTATGGGATATTCTTAAAAGTCTTTCACTTATTTTATTCTTATCGTGCTAACAGTCTGATTTGGTTTATAGGATACTTTTTTGAATTTACTCTTACACAGATTCCCAGGACACATGCTTCAGTGATATGTGTGAAGGGTCCCAAGACTCAGACTTGTGATTTATCCCCAGTTAGGGATCAAGGTGCACCTCTTCAAGATCATATTCCTATACCTGAGCCCAAGACTCCTTTACGTTAGCCAGCGGTGGTGCAGGGACCAACCCAGGATCCACCAGGATTCATCCCCTTTTCTTTGCTTAGGGATACTTAGGTTAAGCTGTTGGGTATTATTGATAGTTTGTAGTCTATCAGAGCAAGATTACAGCCTACAACTATAGCTCTTAGAGTTGAGGTTCCTCCTATTTGGGTGTCATTCAGTCAATAGTGGTTCAACCAATTGTGACCCAGCCTGCTATGTCTGCTGAGGAGCAGAAGACGCTGTGTAGATTCTTGAGGTTGGCTTCACCTAGATTTGCTAGTGCTCTTGGAGAGGATGCATTTGAGTTTTGGATTGCTTGTGAGGATAGGATTCGTGGGTTAGGACTTATTGAAACTCATGGAATAGACTAAACTATATTTTTGTTTGACTTGTTTAGTAGAAACTGGTGGAAGGGTTTTATGAGTTCTAGACCAGTTGGATCTTTCCCTCTATTTGGGGCTCAGTTCTCTGAGATGTTTTTGGACAATTTCATGCCGTGTAGCCTTAGAGATTATTTGAGAGATCAGTTCTCTAGGTTATAGTAGGGTTCTATGATAGTCACTGAGTATGAGGCTTATTTCCATGCGTTGGCTAGACATGTGACTTCTATATTAGATACTGAGTATGAGAGAGTTTGCTGCTATGTGAGAGGATTGAGACTTACTATTTGGATGGCTACTAAGAGTTTAGTTGTTGCAGGTTAGACCTTTGTTATGGTTGCAAATCATGGTAGGGTGATGGAGGACATGTAATGAGAGGGCTGTGAAAAGAGGCCCAAGTTTCAGGGCAAATTTAGAGGAAGTCATAGTAGTTCCTAATTCAGAGGTGGTATTTCTTATGCTGGACATCCTCTACGTCTATCTCTCCAGCCTTAGAGTCAACCAGTTTAGGCAACTTTCCAGACTGCTGATGGGGATTAGTTTATTTCCAGTAGATACCCTAGTAAGGGAGGTGATCAGTCTATGAGAGGTTTATCTATGGGCCATGCTAGGTGTGGTAGCTATGTTGGATCAGTCAGATATGTGAGTTCTGGTTCTCCCTATGAGTCTTGTTTTACTTGTGGACTTCTTGGTTATTTCTCTAAAGAGTACCCTAGTCATGGGGAGATTGTTGTTTCATCCTAGATAGCTACTCCCATTAGGGTCATTCATCCCATAGGTAGGGGTGGTGTTCGAGGTCACAGAGGTGTTTACTAGGGTGCTTAAGGTGGTATTTAGGCAGGCAGGGAAGGTGGCTGTTCAGCTGCCTATCCAAGTTGCGAGCATGGTCAGTTGTATACAGTACCTACTAGACTCGAGGCTAAGACTTCGAATGCTGTAGTCACAGATGTAAATCTGGTATGCCTTAAGTCGGCTCTTGCTTTATTTTATCCTGGATCCACTTATTCTTATATATCTACTTAGTATGCACCACAGTTGGAGTTGACTATTGATTTATTCTCTGTGCCATTGCATGTGCTATTCCCATAGGTAATTCTTTACTAGTGGATCGGGTATTCATATCATGTGTTTTGACAGTTAGTAATACTGATACTTATACTGATCTTATTATTCTGGATATGTTGGATTTTGATGTGATTTTGGGAATGAACTGGTTATGCCACTATTATGCGATTATGGATTATTTTTCCAAGACTGTTACCTTAGCTTTGCCCGATTTACTCCCAGTCATATGGCAGGGAGCGATTAGTCGTGAGCCGACAGGGATTATTTCTTATGTTTGTACTATATGGCTTATGTTTAGGGGTTGCGATTCTTATCTTTCCTATGTGTGTGATACCCGTGTAGATAGTCTAACACTTGACTCTATTCCTATTGTGTATGACTTTCCTAATGATCTGCCTGGTATCCTCCTGAACGTGAGATTGAGTTTGCTATTGACCTTGAGCCTGATACCCGACTTATTTCTATGGCACCTAATCATATGGCTCCCGCAAAGATTAAGAAGCTAAACTCTCTGCTCTAGGATCTTTTTGGTAAATGGTTTAATATACTGAGTATATCCCCATAAGGTGCCCCTATTTTGTTTTTAAAAAAGAAAGATGGCTCGATGCGGATGTGTATTGATTATAGGCAGCTTAATAAGGTGATGGTAAAGACTAGTTATCCTATACCTCACATTGATGATTTGTTTGACTAGCTTCAGGACGCAACTGTATTTTCTAAAATAGATTTGAGGTTCGGTTATCATCAGTTGAGATTCGTGTTGAGGATATCCCGAAGATAGCCTTCACGATCCATTACGGTCACTATGAGTTTTTCATGATGTCTTTTGGGCTGACTAATGACCTAGCCACATTTATAGACCTATGAACCGTGTGTTCAGACCTTATCTAGACCCCTTTGTTATTATGTTCATTGATGATATCCTTATGTATTTGAGGAGAAGTAAGGAGCACGTGCAATATATAAGGATTGTCTCCAGGTTTTCCGAGAGCATGTGCTTTTTACCAAGTTCTCCAAGTATGAGTTTTGGTTTGAGTCAGTGTTGTTTCTTGGAGATGTGGTGTCCAAGACGGGTATTATGGTAGACCTGACAAAGATTTTGGTGATTCGTGATGGGGCTAGTCATACATCTCCAAATGAGATGAACAGTTTAATTAGGCTGGTAAATTATTACAGGGGTTTTATTGAGATCTTTGCTACCTTATAAGCCTCTATGACTAGATTAACCCGGAAGGAAGTTCCCTTCAGATGGTCAGAAGATTATGAGTTGAGCTTTGACAAGCTCAAGGATTGTCTCACCTCAGCCTCGGTGTTAACTCTTCCAGTTCAGGGCAAGGGATTTACTGTATTTTGTGATGCTTTTAGTGTTGGTCTTGGGTGTGTTTTGATGTAGCAGGGTCGTGTGATTGCCTATTCTTCTAGATAGCTTAAGATGCATGAGCACAACTACACCACTCATTATTTGGAGTTGGCGGCGGTAGTTTTTGCACTCAAGATTTGGAGGAATTACTTGTATAGTATGCGTTATGAGATTTTCACCAATCATCATAGTCTTCTGATGTTGGGTGTATTTATGCACTATAGAGTTACCATACTAGCTTATTTTGCCTTGTTTTGAGCATAACTTGAGTGCATAATACAAATAAGCATTTAAGTGATAAAGTGTGTGATTATAATAGGTAAAGTGTATTTCAAACAAGAATGGATTTCATTGGATCACTTAGAGTTCAATCAAAGAAACTAGCGTTACTAGCTTGAGTTAAGTGCTTGTCTAGTCTCTTTTGTTGGATTCTATTATGTTTAATGTGTTCAAATAGTTTTAATGGTGTTATTATATGGGACACAACTTGTTAGTAGTGTACAAAGTTCAAGTGAGTCAAGTAAAGAGTCTAAGCATGAAATGGGAGATCATGGAAATTTGCCTTGTCTTAGCCCTCATTTGTGATTTGATGTGATGGATTTAGTGTTGTTTGAACCTATAATTAGTGTGTTTTTATTTTGTAAGATGTTTTGTGAGCTTAATAGGATGATATATAGATGATATGGAGGCTGGAAAACCATGGGAAAGACACCATAAAGTGAAGGATAAATGGAGGAACATCCAACACTTACAAAAATTTCAATAATCAAATTCTAGAGAGGTGTCGCGATAGGGGCGCATCGCGACCCCCATTTGAGTCAAGACAACATCGTGTTGCAACCCCTACTTGACCCAAGTATCGTTTACATCGCTACCCCTGGTCAAGTCAAGCAAGCCTCGCGTTGCGACCCTACTTCAAACATGGCCAAGGAGTGAAAATTGAATCCTAATCGGCTTGGAAATTGTGGTCTATTATAAATATATCTTTGTATTCATTATTAATCATCTTTTAGACGTCTTGGAACAAGAAGAAGGCCGCTACAACTTCATAACTTAGGTTTTTATCAGTTTAATTTAGTTCATTCATGTTCTTAGTGGTTAATTACAAACTAGTGATTACGATTATGACTATGTGTGGAAAAACGCCCTTTTTCTGGGGTTGAAGCCACATATATTAGTACTATTGTTTTGAGTTGACTTATTTAATTTGGTTATCATTATTGGTTGTGTGTTTAATCTTATTTTAAATATTTTGAGGCTTGATCACCCTTAGAATACACATATTGTCAACCTTGTGAACTCAGGAGAGGTAATAGAAAGATAGAACGAGGGATTGAACAAAGTATGGTTCGTAGTCTTTCATGAAATAAGGAATATGGATTAGCATCTAGGATAGGGATATACTTAGATTTCTTACTTGATTCAAAAGTAGGATGGTAGCTTAAAGAGATTAATTAGATTATTACATCCCCGCTCAACGATGTAATTATAATGTCCACATTAGGTAATAGTTAGAGGTTGGGAGACCATGATCATGCAATTAACCCTACGAATTGACAACCAAGACGAGCAAGTTAACAAGTGAAGTTCAATAACATATTACGAGTGTTCAAAGTGCTTTAACCCTAGGTTTTACTCCCATTGATTGTCTAAGATCTTTATTTTATGTATTGTTTACTTTAGTTGACAAATTCCAAACAATTTTTATTTACTCGCGCATCAATTGAATCTAAATTATGAACTAAAATTGAATCATTTCCAAAACTAGTCTCTGTGTGATCGATACTTGACTTTCTTGAAGGCCACTTTACTACTTGATAAGACCATGTACACTTATGTGTGTGCCTGCGCGCTATCATCTTTCGCATATTATAACCCAGTGAGAGCTTAATGCTCACTAGCATAGGTGGATAGAGTTTCCAAAGAATTATGATATATCTATCTTTTATCATTCAAGTAAGGCTAATATGGTGGCAGATTCCTTAAGTCGCAAAGCGGTGAGCATGGGTAGTTTGTCTTGTATTTTAGTTTCTCAGAAGCCCTTGTCATGGTACATCCAATCATTGTCCAATTTGATAGTTTGCCTAAATATTTTAGATCCTGCGAGGGTCTTGGCTTATGTGGAGGCGAGGTCCTCCCTATTTGAGCAGATTCATAATTGTCATTTCGAGGATAGTAAATTGTGCCTTCTCCTTGATCAAGTAGTGAGTGGTGAGTCTAGGAGACACACCATTGATTTTGAGGGTGTCTTGAGATTTTAGGGTCTTATTTGAATTCCCCTACTCGATGATTTGATTTCATTGATTCTGTATGAGGCTCATAGTTTTAGATATTCCATTCATCTCGATATAACTAATATGTATAAAAATCTAAGGCGGTTGTACTTGTGGGATAGTATGAAGAAGGATGTGACATACTTTATGGCTCATTGCCTATGTTGTTAGCATTTTAAGGTCGAGCATCAACGATCGGGTGGATTGACTCAAAGATTGCTGATTCCTGAGTGGAAATTGGAAAGGATCACCATGGACTTCATTAGTGGGTTTCCTCATATTTCCCATGTTCACTATGGTATTTGGGTTATTGTGGATTATTTGAACAAGTTGGCGCACTTCATTCCTATTCAAATAAACTTCAGTGCTGAGAGATTAGCTATATTTATGTATAGGAGTTAGTTGTTTTGCATGGGGTCCTTGTGTCTATCATATTAGATCGTGGTTCTATGTTTACTTCGAGTGGATTTGAGTACAACTTTTCATCTGCAGATAGATGGTCAATTCAAGCGGACTATTCAGGTACTTAAGGATATGCTCCGAGCTTGTGTTATAGACTTTAGAGGTCGGTGGGATCAACACTTAGCATTGATGGAGTTCTTCCACGATAATAGTTATTATTAGAGTATTGACATGGCACCTTATGAGGCATTGTATGGTAGGTGTTGTTGTTCCCCCATAGGATGGTTTGAGACTTCTGAGGTTAGACCCTGTGGTACAGACTTGCTTTAGGAGTTGTTGGATAGATTTAGGGTGATTCAAGTAGGCTGAGAGCAGCCTAGAGTAGGCAATAGGCCTATACCGACTGTAGACTCCGTACCTTGAGATTCAGAGTTGGTGACCGTGTGTTCCTTCGTGTTTCACCTATGAGAGGTGTGATGAGATTTGGGAGGAAGGGTAAGCTTATCCCTCACTATATTATTGCTTTTGATATTCTCTGAATAGTTGGAGAGGTGGCCTTACCACCAGACTTTGTCGCTATTAATTTGATTTTCCATGTCTCTATGTTGTGGAAATATATTACTGATCCTTCTTATATGCTTAGATGGAACTCGGTCTTGTTGGATGAGTAGTTGACCTTTGTGGAGGAGCTCATTCTTATTTTGGCTAGTGATGTGAGGTGATTGTATACCAGGGAGATTCCTCTAATCAAGGTCCAGTGGAGGTATCACCTAGTAGAGAAAGCTACTTAGGAGATCGAGAGTGAGATGCAGGCCCACTATCCTCACTTGTTCGAGACATTAGGTACTTTATTGACTTTAACTTTTGGGGATGAAAGTTTCTTAGTATTGGATGTTTTAATGACCCATTAGATCATTATTCGCATTCTTGCCTATGTCTGCTGATAGAGCTTCTCTATAGCAGTCCCAAGTCATTAGTGTCTTGCGGCGACCGATAGTTCAGTTACCTGGTGGTTTGTTTGGTTCCTCGAACCACTTTATCAGTTGGAAGTCTTTGTTGGTCCTAATTGATCACTAAGTGAAAACTTCGGTAAAATAGCCTCATATGTTAAATTCAACTTTGCCAATGAATTCAAAATGTCAAAAACTATAGGGCTGAATATCTTATTTGTTCAAAACGGACCTTGAATGCATCTCGAGGCATTGATCAAAGCTCAAAACCAAGTTCAAATCTTCAACCATGCATAGTGATGATCGAGATGCCGCGACCATGATGGTCAAGGCGTGACCGTGGTGCCACCACTGTATCTAGGCCAAGGGCATAACCGTACTATCCAAGCCTAGACAAAGCCTATTTAAAGGTTGTCTTGGATGAGATTTTAGCTATTTTGTGCCTTCCTCTTGAGCTTAAACCCTAATAGAGTGAAAAATCATCCAAGTGAGCCTTGTGGGATGATTGGAAGCTTAATTAACTTATGAAATTGAATCTTGCTAGAAATTTAAGGTATGGTTCCTTCTAGTTTGGTATTTATTTCTTGAAAGTTTGACCCAAAACTCCTAAGGGCTTAAAACTTAGATTGAGCCCCAATTGTGATTGATTTATTCATATTAGTTGAGGGTTATAACTCCCTCATAATATTTAAGTAATGGGTTGGTCTCGAAAACTCATTTTTCAAAAGTGGAACCCACTTGGGGTTTTGATGCCATTTTGAACACATGGAACAATGGTACCATAATGAGTATTGTTACTCTTGTTGTAATGCTTAGATTGTATTATTGATAGCTTTGCTCGTAGAGGAAGGATCTTCAACAAAAGAAAAGAAAAAACTTGTTGGTTCGTGAGTTGCTTGGACTCAAGGTAGGTTAGACTTACCTATAGTTAGATTAAGCTTGGTTGTAATATAATTATTGATATCTTGTGAGATTAGGTGGGGTTTTTAGATGATAAATAGTTCAATGATGATGCTTGGGATTAGTCTATTCTCATAGGTTGTTAAACTTGTAAAAGTATGATTGTTGACCTTTAGCTTAGAACCTTGGATAATTCTACGTATAGTATCATCAATAGTATGAGAACACTTTAGTTGCTCTACTAGATGAGAATGATGTTGTTTGATTACTTTAAGAGTACGTTTACTTAGATATTTCTTAATTATGGATTGACCTTAGTATTGGGTTGACTTAAAAGGAATGTTTGAATAATATTTCCCCGATAGGCTTAGTAAGGATTGATAAGTCCTTGTGGTATGATTTAGATAACCTAGACTAATTTCGGGTAGAATTTAGTCTTGTTAAAAGTGAGCCTTGACATTGTTGGGATTTAGGTATGGGACTTGACCCACCTTAAGCTTGAACTATAAGATTCCTTAGCGACCTAGATACTTGATGAGCATCTAAATTACGTTATTGAGTCGATTTATGAATAAGGGTGATGGTTGGAAAATATGTATACTTGATTGGTTGTCTCATTACCATGTATGGATAGCTATGGAAAGATGGTAATTGTGTATATCATCTAGATACTCATGCTTATGTTATACTCACATGTTATGATGAAGACTAGTAATATATGGTGGTTTATGTATCTTACATCTCTATTACTCAATTATTGTTAACATATATATGTTTATTGATTTGGGCTATATATGTTTGTATGTTTTTGCCTTGGAAAATATTATTGATATTATGATTATGTCTGGTGAATCAGGCGGAAATATTGATACTATGATGATGCCCAACAAGGTCGAAGGATATTATGATGATATTGATACCTGGTTTGAGTTTGAAGGATACTATTGTGATGGCATATTGATACCTGGAAAGAACGGAGGAAATTATAATGATATTCATACCCGGTTTAAGTTTAAAGGATACTATTGTGATGGCATATTGATACTTGGCAATATCGGAGTATATTATGATGATATTGATATCTGGATTGAAACTGGAGAATACTATTAAGATGATATTGATACTCGGTGAATCCAAAAGTGGTAATAATGTTATGAAGATTCCCGGTGAATCTGGAAGAGGTAATTATGTTATGATAATATCCGGTGAATCTAAAAGAGGTAATGATGTTATGATGCTATGTGGGGTAACTTTATGTAAGTGCATATGTATATATATAAGGTTATGTTGTGTGTGGCTAACCGTTGATGTATTCGAGACATGATGTCTTCCTTGGTTATTGATACTCATTCTTTGTCACTAGTCACTAGTTAAGAGGTATGATCCGTATTGATGCTAATTAGTAATTAGAGGTGCATTATGCCAAGTATTGGGTTAAGGCTTATTGATATGCATAATCTTGTGTAGAATCTAGGGCTCACCTAGTAAATATACTTGGCTTGGATAAATAGTCATGTTATGGAATTTCGCCTAGTAAAGTTGTTTTTGTATCAACTAGTTATTTCTAATAAATGACTATGACTCGAATACTAGAAGTCTAGTAAATTAGTTGGTGGAACTTACTTGCCTAAAATATGGAAACTACTCCTTAAGGTTGTGACATGACTAATGATGATAGGCTTAGAATAGTATGACGAATAACTAGGTTGACTTCTAATATGCAATACCGTGGTGGTTTAACTGATGGCTTCAATAATGAGAGTACTAACTAGAAAATAGCATTGTGATATATGAATACATGATAGTAGTGGTACCTTGTAGCTTTTCCCTATTGAATGGTTAGTAACTATAAGACTTATAACCTAGTGGCTTACGAAAATTGAGGTTAACTAGTTTAGACCTCACATGGAGTTTATTGGCAATTTAGAGGATGAGTAATTATATGATTATGCTATAACCATATTGGTTTCATTATGATTACATTATGGTATGGACATTGGACCTGGATCTCAATAATAAGCCATGACGGGGTTGTGCTACTCGCGGCTTGGCATTTCTGGAGTAGTTGTGCTTTATTGTATTATTGGTTGATCTTTTGGTGCTCTCTCCCATGGTATGGGATGCCGTGATGAGTTCTTTATGTTGCATTCTTTTGTTTACTTCCCAACGACATGGGACGTTGAGGTAAGTTCTTATGCTTGTGTGCTAAGGATGGTTGATGTTGTTTATGATTCATAAATGCCTTGTTATCGTACATGTAAATTTATGCTTCTGAAATAGTTCTTAGTTGGTATGGCGATGTTGGGGTATATTGATGTAGTGTGTCGTGCTAATGCCTTATTAGTAAAGTTATTGATACTGTGATATCAAAGAAGATTCAAGTTTGATCCTATCCTTGGCTTTAATATTATTATCTTACCCTATATCGTCTTTATATTATAATTTAGCTTAATCGGTCGATGATGCGTACTGAGAACCCGTATTTTGGTACTCATACTATACTTTTGTACCTTTTTGGTGCAGACCTAGGTTCTAGTTGTTGTCGTTGACCTAGTTTGGTCCGTGTTAACTATCTGGAGATAGGGTTAGTTCTTGGATTTTGAGTTGCCCTCTTGCCCCTCTATCTTTATTTGTCTTTTGCTTTGGAGAAAAATGTATGAGACTATCTAAGACAGTTTAGACTTTGAGATTGTAAATTTCGATTGTCAAGTTTAGAAGCTCTTGTACTAATACTATCAGGTCATTGGATTGGTATTGAATATCGGTTGTCTTTAGTTGTGAAATGCTATTCTTTATATTGTATTTATATATATGGTCCGTGTTGGACATTTCTACTGAGATAACCCATTGCATTAGCTTCAAGTTATGGTATCGGCTTACCTACCAATAGAATATGGTAGGTGCCATCATGACTCAGAATTTAGGTTATGATAAGAAGTCCTCAAAGCATAGCTAAATAAGCTCGGATAACAACACTGAAGTGCATAAATCCACCTCAGATAATTGGTATTTTGGATTCCCTATCTTGTGAAGAGATCCCGATTGAGATATTGGATCATCAGGTTCATCAATTTGGGATGAAGGATGTAGCCTCGGTAAAGGTTCTATGAAGAAACCACAAGGTGGAAGAGGATATATGGGAAGTAGAAGGGGACATAAAGTCCAAGTATCCATTCCTATTTTTTGCTCTAGAAATTCATGCGAAAGGTATGTGTTCTTCACAATGTATTTGTTTTCAAACATTATTAAAGGAAAGATTAATTCCTTGCGTCTTTGTTTTCTAACTTAGTTTAAGGTCAGAGTTGAGTTGTTGGGGTCGAATCATGCTTGTACTACCTTGTTCCATCTTTCGGGGATGAATGATATAAGTGGGGGATAATTGAAACACCATAGGTTCTTGTACTTAGAAATTTCTTGGGTTTTCAGGTTTTGAACATCATAGGATTTGAGGTTACTTGTTGTAAGATGTGGGTATAGTTTAGGATCCTCAACTCATATGATAATCAGTGTGGTTTGGTTGGGTTTTGTCCCAAATACAAATGGACATCATACTAGTCGTATGTTAGGGTACGAGAAGTATAGTGCCAAATCTTATGATATCCTATGTCTAGCGTAGATAATTCTACATAGGATACGGTTTGAGGGTGCTAGTTGTATGGTATGGGTACGACTTAGGCAAGGGGAGTTGTATAGTGGACAGTGTGTAATTTCTACTATTCTATTTAGGGTATGAGTTGTAGGTGCCACTCGTACACTGTGCGTATAAATTAAGGGGGGAGTCGTACCCTCCTGTTGGAATTTTTATAGTTTAAGTTGGGGGTATTCTGGACATTTCCCCTCTTAACCTCTTTTGACCCCACAACTTAAAACACTATTGGCACTTTATTTTACCCTATTATTCTCAGTAAAAAACACTTTAAACACACTAAAATCTCTCTCAAACTTTTGGTTTATGAAAGAGTCTAGGGTTTTCTCAAGGTGATTCAATTAAGGCCTTTCAAGAGAAAATATCTTCTTCTTCTTTATTATCTAAGGCATGTTACTCCTCTGTCATTATTAGTTGAACTAAATTCATATTTTAATGAATGGTTTTCAAGATTCAATTGTGGGTATTCTCTGGTATTAAATTAAATATTGGGGGTTTTGGTTGTTGATGGATGGATAATGTTTTCCTGTTTTTTATTTATGTTTTTCATATTATAATGTTGGTTTGAACATTGTGTAATGCATGGTAATGGTAAATGGGTTTAGGGGTACTTTGGAATCGCCAAATTGCTTGGTTTTGGTTTTGGAAACTATATGCCCTCAAAATGTTTGTTAAAATGCCTATGAGAATGATTTTGTCACATAGTTTGACTTTTATTGAAAATTTTGCATTTTATTTATTTGGTAATGGAACCTAAATTGGTTTACATGGTTTTAAATGGATTGGAAAGGCCTTGGTGGTCATGGCTTGGTTTTAATTGAAAACCTTATGGGGTACATGGGAATCCCCTAAGTGATTTTAGTAATAGAGTCTACGGGGTACATGGGAATCCCCTAAGTATTGGCTAATGACATTGCTTGCAAGCTATAGTCGGTATGACGATAGCACTTTATAATGCCTTCTTAATAAACTGTAGAATTGGTGGTCTGTTTATGTGCTAAAGGTTTTAATTGGGCAATAATATCGGGCTATAATAGCTGACTGTAAATGTATGAGTCCAAGTGATGCACAATGGAAACTCATTTTGCCGACATGAGGGTTGGTCATGGTGACCATATACTTGTGGGGTACACGGGAATCCCCTAAGTTTATACTTGTATATATGTATCATAGAGGGAGAAGGGTACACGAGAATCCCCTACCCCTATGATATCTTTGATTTATGCGGCTACACGCACTGGGGCCCGTTCAGGGGGTAACATTTGACCCATATAGCCCATGGGTGGTTTTAGGACGGTCAATCTATACAACACAGGTTAAGGATTAAAATTTATGCTTAATCCAATTCCCTTTCCCTGCTTGGTATATTTATATGTATATATGTATATGACTGCATATGTTTATTTAACTTGGTTTTGAATAATGACATTACTCTATCCTTATTCTTAAATACATGCTAGCATTCACCTGCTAACCCATCTTCGGCTGTTGTATGCCCATGCAATGCAAGAACCGGCCATACTCCTCCTCCTGGTCAGTGATCTTAGATTCGGCAATAACTTGTGTAAGACTGAAGTGGTGATCTTCCAAACTCCGAAAGACTCTATTTCATGTTATCAACTTCTCTACATAATTTTGTTATTTCCTAGGCTAAGTTTTTGGCTATGGTCGGGGGCATGTCCTAACCAAATGTTGTTTTAATTTCAGTTATCGGCTTTGTGAGAGTACTTTGGGTTGGCATGGGTGATGTTGGTATTGGTGTCTTTGAATTGGTATTGGTATTAGGGCTGACATCATTTGATTGTATTTGATTTATGATTGTTCCATTTTGTTATGTATTCTAAATTTAATAGACATATGGTTTAGGCTGTTATGGTTGGGTAGTGGGGGTAGTCTCGGGTCCTAGTTGCTCTTGAAGCATCCGACTTAACTAGGCCCTGGTGCAGGTCGTGTCAAGGGTCCTCTCTGGATTTAGGTTGATTGGGAGTAAGGCTACTCCATGTGCTAGGCATACATCGGCGTATGCCCAACTAAGAACAAAAATAAAACAAAAGAAAATCCTAAAAAACTGCAACAAAACTCAAATCACTGCTAACACCGTGTTCCCAATAACGGCGCCAATTTCTTGATTATGTCCAAGAAACACCTCCTTTTAGATGATGATACAACTACTGTCAAGATATAGTAACCCAACTAAGGTTGGGGTCAAATCACAAGCGAACACTTGGCTTAGCAGATCTTAGTATTTTTAGTCAATGGGCAGAACAAGAAAAGTAAATGGGGAGTTTTATTTGTAGTAATCTCGTGCAAAGAACTGTATTAACTTGGTTGAAATCAATCCTAAGGGAACAATAAGATTGTGTTCTCCCTGGTTTTTCAACTCCATAGGCTTATTGTACATTGTTGAATAAATCTAACACCTTTCATGCATAATCGATAAGTTATGTACCTTTGATAGGCTTTTAGACAAGTAAAAGGGTTAACCCTTTACCTTTTAATTCTTACGGTTTCACACCACTAACCCTTATCTTAATCCCAGTTAACTATTACCTTTTGAGTCTCTAGTTATTATATAAAACCTAACTATTTTACGTACATAGAACCTAGAAGCGTGGATCGACAGTTAAACTCCAAATTACTTTTATCTTTATCCTTTCCTAAGAACTACTCTTCTTTTGGAGTAAGTAGCAATATCTAAGTGGGATCCTAATGTGTGCACTTATTATGAAATTAATCATAACAAAGATAAAGCAATGCATTCTATTAGTATTGGTTCAGATCAACAATCGCACATCCCCTACTTCATCAGCTTGTTAGGGTTTCCATAACCCTAGTTATGGGTTTTAGCTACTCATGATTGTGAAGAAATCAATAACATTAATAATAGAAAGCATAAATGAAATCACAATGATAAGATGAATAAAAACCCGCAATTGTAACTGAATAAATAAATCAAAGTCAATACAAGAGACTCCCAAGATCAAAGATGGAGCTTGGAATCAAAATAGTTTTTGGAATGTCAAAAGTGTGTTACTCTTACTAAAAAGTACATAAGGTTTACTTATAGTAAATGATAAAACCTAAAAATAAAGCCTAAATAAAATAGCAGAAAATTGGGTCTGTGGCCACTTGCTCTCTGTACCTGCGTTCTGGCACAGGCACAGGTACAGACAATAGGTTGCAGATGGACAAAGTTCTGCTAGTCAGCTTTTAGGAGTTTTGATTTTTTCCACCTTCTTTGTCTACATTCGATCCGTAAGTCTACATGCGATCCATAGGTTGATTTAGTAGGTGTCGAGAGTCAATTTTTTAGCTTTTCTTCGACTCTCAAACATGATTGATCACGATCAAGATAGAAAATATCTTGAACAGGATGTCGCACTACTAACCCTTATCTTGATCCTAGTTAATTATTACGTATTGAGTCTAGTTATTAGATGAAACCTAATTATCTTACATAGATAGAACCTAGAAGCATGGATCGATAGTTAAACTCCAAATTACTGTTGTCTTTATCTTTTCCTAGTCACTACTCATCTTTTAGGGTAAGTAGCAATATCTAAGTAGGATCCTAATGTGTGAACCCAATAAGTAATTAATCATAACAAAGATAAAGCAATGCATTCTATTGGTATTGGTTTAGATCAATAATCGCACTTCCCCTACTTCACCAATTCACCAGGATTTCCATAACCCTAGCCATGGGTTTTAGCCGATCATGATTATGAATAAATCAGTAACATTCATAGTAGAAAGCATAGATCAAATCACAATGATAAGGCGAATAAAAACCCACAACTATAACTTAATAAACCAATCAAAGTCAATATAAGAGATTCCCAAGATCAAAGATGGATCTTGGAATCAAAATATGCTTTTGAGTGCCAAAAATGTGTTACTCTTACTAAAAAGTGCATAAGAGACATTTATAGTACATTATAAAGACCTAAAAACAAAACCCAAACAAATTAGGAGAAACCCGAGTTGGTGGGCTCCTACTCTCTGTATCTGCGGTCTGGCACAAAGGCAGGTAGTACCTATGGGCTGGCATAGGGTGTAGGTGCAGACCGCAGGTTATGGATGGACAAATTTCTGCAAGTCAGCTCTTGGGATTTTGGATTTCTGGAACCTGCTTTGTCTACATGTGGTCCATAGGTCTACATACGATAGACAGGTTGATTTAGTAGGTTTTGCGAGTTAGTTTTTTTGCTCTTCTTCGAACCTCGAATATGCATTAATGATGATCAAGTTGGAAATTATCTCTATCATCCATAATCTCTACAAAAGTAGGCAAAAACACCTTTTTTTATTTTTTTACGAACTTAGCATTCATAACATGGTTTCCAGCAAAACATACCCAAAATAGATCATATCTAACAAAAAGGCCTTAGAAACTTGTAGATTTTCCTCATTTTAAGCATCGAATGTGCTATATTTCTATAGAATATCATAGCTCCTAGCCCAGGCATAAGGGTCTGGTTGCACTCCTATTGCCTGTCCCAGTGATATAGGTGTTATCATTTCCTTTAGTCTTTGGTATAACTGAGAGAGCATTTTCCCAAAGCGCCGCTGAAGTACCTTTTTATTTATTTAGTCAAGACCTTTGATTTTTTGATCGATTTAGGGTTGTATCTCTACAAAACCCTCTTCAAGTCTCTTTTTGTAGATCTCAAATATGTTATCGCTTGGTTTGAGCTCTTGATGGATTTAACTGGTGGCCTTTTCTCCTATCGAGACTTTATTCAACACCTTTTGTAAATCCACAATTCCTCCTTCCAGTATGCAAGCTTCTTTTCCACTTTTGTAACAAGTCTTGCTATGATATTTCCTACATCAATAATTTCATTCATTACCACTTCTCATTTCAATTTGTGTTATCCTCTATTTTCTTCTAAAAGATACACAAATAACCAAGTTGATGCAACAAAAAACATTTGATCAACACACAATGCTCCGGTCCCATGGTGGGTGCCAAACTAATTGCCGTAAAAATGGAATAATTGAATTTCTTTATAAGGTAAAGAGAACGTATGTTAAATCTTACCATATTATGATCGTTACTAGTGGATTGATTGCTTATATAATGAAAGATAGTGCATAAAATAAAAAAAAAACTAAAATAAAGACAATAAACATATTGTTGCAATGAGGTCCCAAACAATTTCCTTCATTAGTGAGGTGCCTTCCACGAGAGCAAGAATGTACATATAAGCATAGGTTACTAAGCATGCAAGACAGTGTATTTTTGTAATGACCCTTCAAGTTATTTCTCTTGATTCCTCTTATCTTCACCATCAGAGCTTTCTCATAGCTGCCCAAAGTAATTTATGACTTGTTGGAATCAATAGTTTGGTTACCAGGTATTTCGTTTGGTTTTTACAACCATTTCCCCATTTCATAGTCTTTGTTGGTTCCAAATGGTCATCGAGCTAAAACTTTAGTAAAACACTATCAAATACACATTTTGATTATGCCAGTAGCTTTAGAATATAAATTTTAGATTAGGTAGACCTTTGGTTGGGTCTTGCTACATCCGAATATATTTTGATCTGTTGGTTGGAAAGTTGATAAAATTGGAAATTCAGATGTAGTGCCCATATTTTGTCGAAACAATCTTAGATAGAAAATTTGACTTTAGAAGCCCATCCAGAACATTCAAATTAGTATGGATGCATATCTCATTTGCTCATATCAGACTTTGGATGCATCTCGAGGCCTTGGCTGAAACTTTAAATCAAATTCCAAGTTTCATCCATCGTCTAATGCATTAAGGTACTATGATCACTGAGGGCCTTGGTGTGATTGCGATGACCGTGATTGGCGCATGCGTGGTTGAGAGTTTTGGATGAGATTGTTTAAATGCTCTTCTTGGCTGAGAATTGGCCATTTTTCTCTATTGTCTTTAGCCCTAAAACCCTGATACAGAGTGTATACATCAAAGTAAGTCTTGGGTGTTGATTGGGATCTAGAATAACTTGTGCAATCATGGTTAATGTTGAATCTAAGGTATGGATTCTTTAACTTTAGTGTTGAATTCTTGATTGTTTGACGAAAAATACCTAATAGATTGAGGCTTGATTTAAGCCCCAAATGTTATTGATTTGCACCAATTAGTTGAGGGTTATAACCCCCTAACGGTATTTCAGCTATGAGTTGGTCTCAAAAACTCATTTTTCATATGTGGGACCCACTTGGGGTTTTTTATGTCATTTTTGAATCAAATCACAATGGTGCAAAATGGGTGTTGATATTCTCATAATAATATGCATAGATTATGTTTTTTCTAGCTTGCCTCATAGGAGAAGCTTCGAGGAAAGGGAAAGTAAAGATTGTTGGTTCGTGAGCTATATTTGGATTCGAAGTAGTTTAAGATTACTTGTAGTTTGATTGAACTTTATTATAGTATGACATTGATATCTTTATAAGATTGGGTGGGGTCTTAGATATTGAAATAACATATGGTAATGTTTGGGATTAGTTGAATCACTTAGGCTTTTTGAACACCTAAAGTATGACATTTGACTCATAGTCTATAACCTTTGTTAGTTGGACTTGTTATCTCATAATAGCTTGAGAATGCTCTAGTCACTCTAGCTAGATGGGAATGACCTAGTTCACTTACCTTAAGAGTATGTTGACCTAGATATACGTAGTTATGAATTGACCTTAAATGATTTAGATGACTTAAGAGTAATACCTGAGGAAGAATTATCCTATAGAACTAGTGTAGATTGATATACCTTTGAGACATGATTTAGATAACTTAGTATAATTTTGGGTAAAAGCTAGACTTGAAGTTAGACTTAGCTTCATTAGTGACCTAGATACTTGTTGAACTCCTAGAATCTGCTTTGGTAATATGATGGTTAAACTTTGTAAATGGTTTATTCGTGGTGTTGATATGGAAATGTTGTGCTTTCTTTCCTTATTATATTATTTTCATTACTTGGATAGCATTAGAAATCCTTGTGAATTAAACCAATGGCTCAGCTATCACTTGACTTAATTGATAGTTTACTATGTGAGCCTTGGATTATGTCATTAATCATATTATTCTCAATCCTGGTGACTAAACTTATGTTTGTGCTGAAGAATTCATTTTGTGCTAGTATTGGGAATCATGCCTTATAAGAGAGATTTTAGAAAGTATAACAATTACTCGTAAGTGACCATTCTAATAGCCATGTCAAGCCCAGTAATGTGTTGAGTGTTCATACCATGTGGATATGAATGTTAATACACTTACTATTATAATGTATTAAAAATGAATGGTGAGATACAATGCCATGCCTTTCCTTGCTTCTCTTACACTCTATTTTTTGTGGGGCTTGTACTTGTTAATGATTTCTCTCTCTCTCTCTCTCTCTCTATATATATATATATATATATTGATGTTATGATAAATATTTATGCTATCGTGAATGTTGATAATATTGTGATGCCCGATAAGTTTGGAAGATATATTAATGATATTATGATGCCTGGTAATCTAGAGAATATATTAATGTTATGATGATGTCCGATAAGTTTAGAGGATATAATGATGATATTATGACTCCTGTTATATTTAAAGGATATATTGATGTTATGATGATGCCCGGTTAGTTCGGAGGATATATTGATGATATTATGATGCCCAGTACATCTGAAGAATATGTTGATATTATGATGATAATCTGTAAGTTCAGAGGATATATAGATGTTACTATGATGCCCGGTACATCTGGAGGATATGTTGATATTATGATGATGCTCTGTACGTTTGAAGGATATAATGATGATATTATAATGTCTGTACATCCAGAAGTATATTGATAATATTATGATGCCTGGTACATTCAGAGGATACATTGATGTAACATATGGTAAACAGTATATATATATATAAATGTGTGATTATGCCTTTATATGGTTACATCCGTGTGTGCCTTAAAGATATAATGCTGATCATGTGATGTTTCTTATAATTTTTCTATCCTAATCACTTGCTTAATGGTGTAGTTCTCACTAGTATTAAATAGTGAGTAGAAATAAAATATGCCGATTAAAGAGTTAAGGCTAATTGATAAGTGAAATCTTGTGCAGAAATTAGAATTGACCTAGTGGGTATGTTTGGATTGAATGAAGGGATTAACTAAGGGATATTGCTTAGTTAAATGAGTTATGTAGTAACTAATTGAATACTAAGTGACCATTTTACTTGATGACTAGAAGTCTAGAATGCTAGATAATAGACCATTTTAGTTGAATTATCGTAACAAACAATTGTGGTTGTTATGTGGTCAATGATGACAATAGGTTATCATTGGTGATGATCAATGGTATTGATGACTAAAGTATAATATTGTTGGATTGTTAAATGAGAACTTGTAGACAATGTCCATTTGGTGATATGTACCTTTTTCCTATATAATGACTAGTGCACCTATGATAACTAGAAATAAGCTTTGGTC
The DNA here is from genome assembly GCF_002878395.1 of Capsicum annuum. Taxonomy (NCBI): domain Eukaryota; kingdom Viridiplantae; phylum Streptophyta; class Magnoliopsida; order Solanales; family Solanaceae; genus Capsicum; species Capsicum annuum. The sequence continues at coordinate 74,185,864 of NC_061115.1, read as the reverse complement.
AAATGGAATCCACGGATTAGTAGTCCATCTTGACTAGGTGTGGATATTTGCTATTTAATGAATAATAATTAGTGCTAACTCATGGTTGAGTTTTATGTAAAGATTTGGTCAGGCCATATATGGAGATCCTATAGTGAATAAAAAATTAGTAGTTTAAGAATAATAAGTGTTGGTTAGTTAATGATGACTAGATAGAGAGTATTGATCTCATATATATCTAAATAGTTTTATGAATATAATTATGATTCCCTTGGTTTATGTATTTCACTTGTGGTAATTGATGATGATTATGGATCTTGGTAAATGACCGTGGATGGGAAATATAAAAACATGGATAATTGCAAGTTGGTTATATATCTTGATAAATTGATGATTTGATTTATTGGTGCACTCTCTCATAGTATGGGATGCCTTGATGAGTTCTTTAATTTATATTTTTTTGGTGTACTCTCCAGTGGTATGCCATGGTTGGTTCTTTTAATTTATTCTCTAATGTATGTATGCGCGTTGAACTTGGTATTTATCTGGTTGTAATTATATATGTGTCTTTTACGCTTCCAGATCGATTACTCATTTTATATGATAGTTTAGTATGTATTGATTTGAGATGTTGTATTATTGTTCAAGTTGATGAGTTATTTAGTATAGTGGTAATAAAGACGATCCAGGTTTGATTTTGTACCTGGAGTTAGAGATATTATCTTGCCTTATATCATCTTTATATCATAATTTACACCAATGATGCCTATTGAGTTCCTATTGATTTGGTACTCATACTATACTTTATTACATTTTTGTTGCAGACCCTGTACTAGTTGCCACCGCTGAGTTGAGTTTGTGCAGTGTTGATATTCCAGAGATAGGGTGAGCTCATAGAGTTTTGAGTTGCCTATTTCTGTCCTATATTTATACAGTCTTTTTATTCAAGATAAATGTATATGACTATTCAAAATTTGAGTTGTATTTCCTATTGTTGTACTTAGATGCTCTTGTGCTGATATTACCAGGTCATGGGATTGGTATTCGTAGTTGATTGTATATTGTGGAACATTGTTATTGTTATTGTGCTTAACTATTGTGTCCCTTATCGGACATTTCTAACAAAGTAACCCATTAACTTAGCTTCAGGTTATGGTGTTGGCTTACCTACTGGTGGGTTTTAGTAGGTTCTATTATGACACGTAAATTGGGTCATAATAAATTTGGTATCAGAGCCTAGGTTTCACCGATATTCTTGGTATAAGAGCAAATGTCTAATTGAGTTCAGTGGATCAGAATGTTTACATCCATTTCCTATCTTCGGGAGGCTATGGGACATTCTTAGGAATACTTCACTTCTTTCACTTACATCATGCTAAGAGTCTGAGGTGGTTTGTAGGATATTTTCTTGACGTTACTCTTTTTTCAGATGCCTAGAACACGTGCTACAACTATGCATGATGAGGATCCCAAAACTGAGCCTACGAATTCTATTCCTGTTTGAGGACAACCTCTTAATGTGTCCCCAGTTAGGGACCAGGATGGGCTTCCTTTCCCAAACCCCATTTGTGCACCTGATCCAGATATTCCTCCTTCACAGACAGCGGTGGGCCAAGGACCAACCTAGGATCTATAAGGTTTTATTCCATCTTCTTGCTTAAATACACCTTGGTTTAGCTGTTGGGTATTGTTGATGGTTCGTAGACTACTAGAGCAGGTGTGCAGCCTACAACTGTAGCTCCTGGAGTTGAGGTTCCTCCTATGCCAGTAGTTCTTCAGCCGACAATCATTTAACCTTTTGTGACCCAGCCTGTTATGTTTGTTGAGGAGTAGAAAATGCTGGTGGGTTATTGAGCTTAGCTTTTCCAAAGTTTTCTGTTCCTCTTGGAGAGGATGCATTTGAATTTCTTACTACTTGTATGGATAGGATCCATAGATCTGGCCTTGTTGAGAATCCTAGTGTGGATTACATCACATTTTAGTTGGATTTATCTTCTCGAAACTGGTGGAGAGGTTTTATGAGTTCTAGGCTAGTTGGATTTCTCCCCTATCATGGACTCAATTCTCTAAGATATTCTTGGAGAAATATTAGCTGCGTAGCCTCAGGGATCAATTCACTAGATTGGAGAAGGGTTCTATGATAGTTGCTGAGTATGAGGCCCACTTACATGAGTTGGCTAGGCATGTGACTTTTATTTTTGATACTGAGTATGTGAGAGTTTGTTGTTTTATGAGAGAATTGAAACTCCCTATCAGGTGGCTACTCAGAGTTTAGTTGTTATGGGTAGGACCGTTGCTGAGGTTTCAGATTATGCTAGAGTGATGGAGGACATGCATCGTGAGAGTCGTGATAAGAGGCCTAAGTATCAGGGAAGATTTGGTGGGAGCCGTAATAGTTCCTGGTTCATAGGTGGTAGTTCTTATGTTAGGCATCCTTCGTGTTCATTTTTTCAGCCTTAGAGTCAGACCAGCCAGATAGTTAAGGAAGCTCTTAAGACTACTGATGGAGGTTAGTTTGGTACTAGTGGTCATCCTGGCAAGGGCGGTGATTAGTCTTTGAGAGGTTCGCTTGTAGGCCATGCTAGTCGTGGTGGTTACTCTAATTTGATTGGATCTATGAGTTCTATTTCTACTCATGGCTTTTGTTTTACTTATGGGCTTCCTATTTATTTTTCATAAGATTGCCTTTATCATGGGGCGATGGTTGTTTCAGCCCAGGGTGCTAATCCTATTAGGGCAGTTTATCCCTCAGGAAGAGGTAGTTTGCAAGGTCATAGTGGTTTTTACCATGGTACTTGAGGTGGTACTTAGGCATGCAGTATTAGAGGTCGGTCAGGTACCAAGCTAGGTGGCAGGCGTGATTAGTTGTATGTTGTACCTACTAGACCCAAGGCTGAGACTTCGGATGTTGTAGTTACAGGAATGATTTTTGTGTGCCGCAAGTTGGCTCTTACTTTGTTTGATCCCGGATCCACTTATTCTTATATATCTGCTTATTATGCACCATGATTGGTCTTTACTAGTGATTTATTATCGATGCCATTGCAGGTATCTACACCCATGGGTTATTATTTAGTAGCGGATTGAGTATTCAAATCATATGTTGTGACAATTAGTGATGTTGATACTTATGTTGATCCCATTATTTTGGATATGCTGGATTTTGATGTAATTCTAGGCATGGACTGGTTATCCCACTATAATGCGGTCATGGATTATTTTGTCAAGACTATTACCTTAGCCATGCCTGGTGTACCCCTATTTGTATGGTAAGGAGCGGTTAGCTATGAGTCGATGGGGATTATTTCTTATGTTGTGCTAAGAGACTTATATTGAGGTGTTGCGGGTCTTTTCTCTCTTATATATATTTGTGAGTTGCCTGATATGTTACCTACCGACCGGCCTGGTATTTCCCCTTACTGAGAGATCGAGTTTCCTATTGACCTTGAGCCTAACACCCGACCTAGTTCTATGGAACCTTACCGTATAGATCCTGCTGAGCTTAAGAAGCTAAGTTCTCAAATCCAGGATCTTTTTGGTAAGGGTTTTATTAGATTGAGTATTTCCCCGATGGGAGATCCTATGTTATTTTTGAAGAAGAAAGATGCCTCCATAAGTATGTGCATCGAATATAGGCAACTTAATAAGGTGATTGTGAAGAACCATTATCGTATGCCTCATATTTATGATTTGTTTGACCAACTTCAGTGTGAAACCATATTTTCTAAGATTGATTTGAGTTATGGTTATCATCAGCTGAGGATTCGGGCTGAGGATATCCCGAAGACAACTTTCATGACTCATTATGGTCATTACGAGTTTTTGGTGATGTCTTTCGGGATGACTAATACCCCAGCAACATTCATGGATTTAATGAATCGTGTGGTCAGACCCTATCTAGACTTCTTTATTATTATGTTTATTAATGACATTCTTGTGTATTGGAGGAGTAGTGAAGAATATGCATAACGATTGAGGATTGTGCTTCAGATCTTGCGAGATCATGTGAATTTTGCTAAGTTCTCTAAGTATGAGTTTTGGCTTGAGTCAATGTCATTCCTTAAACATATGGCGTCTAAAGCCTGTATCATGGTAAACCTAGCTAAGATTTTGGTGATTCGTGATTAGGCTAGGCCTACGTCTCTGATTGAGGTCTATTGAGGTCTGCAACTTTATTGGTTTGCTTGGCTATTACAGGCACTTTGTTGAGAGCTTTGCTACTATTTCAGACCCTATGACTAGATTAACTCGGAAGGAAGTTCCTTTCCAATGGTCCTAGGAGTGTGAGTTGAGCTTTGGAAATCTCAAGGATTGTCTTACTTTAGCCCCAGTGTTATCTTTTCCAGTTGAGGGGGAGGTATTCACCATGTTTTATGATGTTTATGGTGTTGGTCTTGGTTATGCTTTGATATAGCAGGTTGTGTCATTTTTTATGCTTCTAGATAGCTTAAAGTGCATTAGCATAACTACCTCACTCATGATTTGGAGTTGGTGGTGATAGTTTTCATACTCAAGATTTTGAGGCATTATTTGTATCATGTGGATTGTAAGATTTTCACTAATCATCGCAGCCTTCAGCATCTTATGACCCAGCGAGAGCTTAATGCTCGCAAGTGTAGATGGATGGAGTTGTTAAAGGATTATGATATTTCCATCTTGTTTCATCCGAGTAAGGAAAATATGGTAGCTGATGCCTTGAGTAGTTACAAAGTAGTGAGCATAGGTAGCTTGGCATGCAGATCAGTTTCACAAAGTCCCATGGCATGGGACATTCAGTCCTTAACCAATTTGAGGGTTCGTTGTGATATTTCGAATCCTTTGAGGATTTTGTCTTGTGTGGAGGTGAGGTCCTTTCTATTTGAGAAAATTCATGATCGTCAGTAGAAGGATAGCAAGCTATGCTTCCTCTTTGATCAGGTGGTGAGTGGTGAGTCTGGGTGACACAGTTGATTTTGAGGGTATTTTGAGATTTCAGGGTCATAATTGTGTTCCTAGACTTGATGATTTGATTTATTTGATTCTTCAAGAGGCTTACAGCTCCAGATATTTAATTCACCCCAGTTCAACTATGATGTATAGAGATTTAAGGTAGCATTACAGGTGGGGTGGTATAAAGAGAGATATGAAAGACTTTATGGCTCATTGCCTATGTTGTCAGCAGGTTAAGGCCGAGCATCAACATTTAGGTGGATTGACTCAGAGATTGCCCATTCCTAAGTGGAAATGGGAAACGATTAAAATGGACTTCATTAGTGGATTGCCTCATACTTTGCATGTTCATGACGACATTTGGGTTATTGTGGATCATTTGACTAAATTGACACATTTCATTCTTATTCAGATGACCTTCAGTGCTGAGAGTTTAGCATAGATTTATGTCAAGGAGATAGTTTGTTTGTATGGGGTGACTATTTCTATCATATCAGACTGTGGTTCTATATTTACTTCACGATTTTGGAGAGCATTCTGGGAGGAGTTGGGTAGTTAAGTGGATTAGAGTATATCCTTTCATGTGCAAATAGATGTCATTCTATGATAGGATGGTTTGAGACTTCAGAGGTGAGACCTCGTGGTACAAAATGGCTTTATGACTCATTAGTGGAGTCAGGGTGATTCGAGATAGGCTAGTAGCAGCCTAAAGTGCGCAGAAGGCCTATGCCGACCATAGGCTTTGTTCTTAGAGATTCAGAGTAAGTGACCATGTATTCTTTCATGTTTTTACTAGGAGAGGTCTGATAAGGTTCAGAAGGAAGGGTAAGCTTAGCCCTCGATATATTGGTCCCTTTGAGATTCTCCTCATAATTGGCGAGCTTGCCTATGAGTTTGCCTTGCCTCAATATTTCACTACTGTTCATTTGTTTTTATATGTCCCTATGTTGAGGAAGTATATTGCTGATCCATCCTATGTGCATATATGGGATTTAGTCCTGCTAGATAAGAAGTGACCTTTTTGGAGGAGCCCGTGCTTATTTTGGCTAGTGATGTGAGATAGTGGCATACTAGAGAGATTCCTGTATTAAGATTCAGTCGAAGCACTGTCTGGTAGAGAAATCCACTTGGTAGATCAAGAGCAACATGCAAGCCCAATGTCCTCATTTGTTCAAGGCTTTGGGTATTTTCTTCATCCTTAACTTTCAGGGAAGAAAGTTTCATAGTAGTGGATGTTGTAATGATCCTTCATGTCATTTCTCTTGATTCCGCTAATCTTTTCCCTTAAAGCTTTTCCATAGCTTCCCCAAGTCATTTATGACTTGCTAGAATTAATAGTTCGGTTACCGGGCAGTCGTTTTGGTTTTTAGAACTAGTTCCCCGTTTAGAAGTTTTTGCTGGTTCCAAATGTCCATCAAGCAAAAATTTAAGTAAAATAATGTCGGATGCAAATTCTGACTGCACCAGCAGCTCTAGAATATCAATTAGGTTGGGTAGACCTTTGATTTGGATCCTTCTACACCCGAACTCATTTTGACCCATTGGTCGGAAAGTTGATAAAATTAGAAATTTGAGTGTAGGGCCTACATTTGGTTGAAACGACCTCAAATAGAAAATTTGACTTTGCCAATGCATCTGGAACACCGTGTCAGTATGGTTTCATATCTTGTTTGCTTATATCAAACTCTGGATGCATCCTAAGGTTTTGGACGAAACATGGAATCAAATTCCAAGTTCCAGCCATCGTCTAATGAAGTGAAGTACCACAATTGCGGGGGGTATTAGTGCAATCGCGATGACCGCAATTACGACACATGTGGGAGCATTATTGTACTAACTGAGAGACTGGGATGGATTGTTTAAATGCTTTTCTTGGCCGAGAATTGGCCATTATTTTCCATTGTCTTGAGTCCCAAAACCCTAATCGAGAGTATAGACCTCAAAGTGAGTCTTGGGTGTTATTGGGAGCTTGAATAACTTGCATAATCATGGTTAACGTCGAATCTAAGGTATGAATCCTATAATTTTAGAGTTGAATTCTTAATTATTTGACCGAAAACCCCTAATGGCTTGTGGTTTGATTTTAACCCCAAATATGGGTGATTTGCACTAATTAGTTGAGGGTTATAACTCCCTAATGGTATTTTAGCAATAGGTTGGTATTGAAAACTCGTTTTCCATATGTGAGACCCGTTTGGTGGGTTTTTAGTGTCATTTTGGACCTGAAGCAGTATGGTGAAATACGGGTATTGATATTCTAGTAATAATGAATAGATTATGTATTTGTTAGCTTATTTTGTGAAATAAGCTTCGAGGAAAAAGAAAGCAAAGATTGTTGGTTTTTAAGCTATATTTGGGTTCGAGGTAGGTTTAGCTTACTTGCAGTTAGATTGAGCTTTATTATAGTATGACGTTGATATCTTGATAAGATTGGGCGGGGTATTAGATGTTGAAATAGTGGATGGTCATATTTAAGATTAGTTGAATCTCTTAGGATTTTTGACTCATAGTCTAGAGCCTTGGTTAGTTGGACTGGTTATGTCATGAATAGCATGAGAATGCTCTAGTGTCTCTAGTTAGACAGGAGTGACCTTGGTCACTCACCTTAAGAGTATGTTGAAATAGATATGCATTATTTTTAATTAACCTTAGATGCTTTGGACAACTTAAGAGTAATACTTAAGGAAGAATTGTCCTATAGAACTAGTGTGGATTGATAGACCTTTGTGACATGATTTAGATAACATAGTCTAATTCTGGGTAGAAGTTGGACTTGAAGAAGACAATTTGGGATATTAGAAGCAGAACTTGACCCGTGTTAAGCTTGGACTATGAACCTTCATTAGTGACCAAATTTTTATTAAATGCCTAGGTTATGCTTTTGGTAATATGATAGTTAAACTTGATAAATAGTTAATTCATGGTGTTGATGTGGAAACGATATACATGCTTGATTGATTATCTTATTGTCATTACTTGGATATAATTGGAAAGCCTTGTGAATTGAACTTATGGCTATGCTATCACTTGACTTATTTGCTAGTTTACTATGTAAGCCTTAGATTATGTCATTACTCATATTATGCTCAAGTCTAGTGACTAAATTTATGTTTGTGCCGAAGAATTCTTATTGTGTTAGTATTATGAATCATGCTTAATAAGAGAGATTCTAGAAAGTATAACCATAAATTGTAAGTGACCATTCTAAAACCATGTCAAGCATGATAAGGTGTTGAGTGTTCATACCATGTGGATATGCATGTTCATGCTATGGTGAATGTTGATGATATTGTGATGCCCAGTAAGTTCGAAGGATATATTGATGATATTATAAAGCCTAGTACATTCGTAGGATATATTGATGTTATGATGATGCTCGGTAAGTCTAGAGGAAATATTGATGATATTACGATGCTCGGCATATTTGTATAATATATAGATGTTATGATGATGCCCAGTTATTTCGGAGGATATATTGATGATGTTATAATGCCCGGTACATCCGAAGGATATATTGATGTTACGATGATGCCTAGTACAACCAGAGGATATATTAATGTTATGTATTGTGTACATATGTATTTATGGTTATGTGTGATTATGACTTTATATGGTTACATCTATGTGTGCCTTAAAGATATGATGCTTATCATGGGATGTTGGTTATAATTCTTCAATCCTAATCACTTGTTTAGTGGTGTAGTTCTCACTAGTGTTAAATATCGAGTAGAAATAGATTATGCCGAATAAAGAGTTAAGGCTAATTGATATGTGAAATCTTGTGTAGAATAAGATTTACCTTGTGAGTATATTTGTCTTAAATAAAGGGATTAACTAAGGGATATTACCTAGTCAAATGATTGGTATGGTAACTAGTTGGCTACTAAGTGACCATTTTACTTGATGACTAGAAGTCTAGAATGCTAGATAATGGACCATGTTAGTTGAAATGTGACAACTAGCAATTGTGGTAGTTATGTGGTCAATGGTGAAAATAGGTTAGCATTGGTGATAATCAATGTTATTGATAACTATAGTATAATGTTGTTGGGTTTTTAAATGAGGACTCGTAGATTATGATGCTTGCTAGTAAGAAGTGTTAGTTGATAGATATATGTATGTGCATTTGGTGATATATATATTTTTTCCTATTGAATAACTAGTGTGCCTATGATAACTAGAAATAAGCTTTGGTCAAATGGTGTCCATGGATTAGTAGTGCATCTTGACTAGGTGTGGATATTGGCTATTTGATAAATAATAGTTAGTGCTAACACATGGTTGAGGTTTATGTGAATATTTGGTTAGACCATAAATGGAGATCCTATGATGACTAGATAGAGTGTATTGATATCATAGATATCTAAATGGCTTTATGACTATGGTTATGATTCCGTTGGTTTATGTTATTTCACTTGTGGCAATTGATGATGATTATGGATCTTGCTAAATGACTGTCGATGGGAAATGTGAAAACTATGGATAATTGTCTGTTGGTTATATATCTTGATACATTGATGATTTGATATATTGGTGCACTTTTCGGTGCTATGGGACGCCGTGATAAGTTCTTTAATTTATGTTCTTTTGGGTATACTCCCCGATGTTATGTAGAACTCCGTGGTGGGTTCTTTTACTTTATGCTCTAAGATGTATGCGCATTGAACTTGGTATTTATGCGGTTGTAATTATATATATGTCGCTTTACACTTCCAGATTGATTACTTATTTTATATGACGGTTTTGTATATATTGATATGAGAGGTCATATTATTAATCTAGTTGATTAGTTATTTTGTACAACGATGATGAAGATGATTCAGGTTTGATTCTGTACCTTGACTTAGAGATATAATATTGCCTTATATAATATTTATATCATAATTTAGCTCAGTCAGCCGATGATGCCTACTGAGTACCCATTGTTTTGGTACTTATACTATACTTCTGTACCTTTTTAGTGAAGACCCGAGTACTAGTTACTGCCACTAAGTTTAGTTCATGCAGTGTTTGATCTTCTAGAGACAGGGTGAGCTCTTGGAGTTTTGAGTCACCCGTTTCCCCTATCTTTATCCAGTCTTTCGTATTCAAGTCAAATGTATAAAAATATTCATACTTTGAGTTGTATTTTCTCTTGTCGTACTTAGATGCTCTTGTACTGATATTACCAGGTTGTGGGACTGATATCTGTAGGTTATTGTCTATTGTGAAGCATTGTTATTGTTATTTTGTCTATCTATTGTGGCCCTTGTCGAGCGTTTCTACCAAAGTAACCCATTGTCTTAGCTCAGTGTTATGGCATTATCTTAGCTACTAGTGGGTTTTAGTAGGTGCCATCATGACATGTAAATCGGGTTGTGACAAATTTATTGCTAAGAGTCTGTTTCCAAATGATTTACAATTAAGGGGAGATCCCTAATTATAAAGTTGAATATGTGAATAGCAACCCTGCAAAATGGGTTTCCTAAGGAGGTCTCTATAGTACTATAGTTAGCGATACGATACCAGGTGTACTATCCATTGTATATGTCAGCCAATATCTTTAACAGAGAATGGTACAATATGAATCTTTACATCAGACGGATTTTGATATCTCTGTCTCATGTCCTTTTATCCATGTCATTCTCATCATTTAGGGGAATTTCATTCACTAAGTATCTCCTTCAAGACTCCACTAAGTTGGTGTCCCATCGTGGGTATATTTCTAAAGAGAGGTCCCTTTTTTCGCGTGACACCACCCTCAATGGTTTTTGCCCAATACAACAATAATCTCATCTTTTGTGATTAGTTGGTGGGTTGTAACTTGTAAGGGGTAATATAAGAATTTGAAATATTGTGTTGTTTAATTTCATAAATGTGTAAAAGTATCTACTTTGCTCTCCGTAAGTTACAATCCCCCATTAATTTGTCATTTTGAGTGCATGCCATTATAAAAAGGAAATAGTTGAAAAACGATTTATTCAGTAAATTACTCATTATCAAAGGATGTGGTGTAATGGTTGGAATTACTTCTCCCTTAATTAGAGGTCTTCAAGAGTCTTGACTATAATTTTTTGGGGGTAACGAACAATACCTATATTGGATAGAATGCTAAACTATAAATATTGCAAGATAACGGTGGAACATGGCACTGGCAAATGATGCTCGTGAAGATTGATTTAGTGGAATAATGGCTTAAAAGGTATGTTTGGTAAAAGTAGAACCCAACTCAACACCAAGATCACATGAATGATTTACTTGGTAAAAAGTGGAAACCTGTGGCCTAAATGAAGCTCGACGTAGGAGAGAACTCATGACACAATGATGTGGCAAAAAAGAAAAAAGGATAGATACACCAGATGAGTTTGTACGTTATCCTTTCCTCAACATAGAAATACACAACTAATGGTATTTCCACACTGAATGCAGCCATTGGATATAGTAATTTAGTACTTGGTGGAGTTTTTCTCTTGGTTGATGTAAACCTTTGTAATCTATAAATAGTAGTTTTAACACAATTATAAGCATTAGGGATTTTAAACAACACAAAAGCAATATCCTAATTCTCATGCTACAAGTTTTTTCACATTTTACTATGTCTTAGCTTTCAAGTCCAAGTAAAGCATATATCCTCTGATCTTATATCCAAAACGGTTTAACATCATCCGATCCAATGCAAACAAACGTCATCGGAGTTCTAATACTTAATATGACTTTCTTTATTATTATTATTGTTCCTGTTTAAATATTTGAACTTACTCACAAACATATTTAGCTACTAATAATCGGATCTAATGAGTTATATCGATTGTGACATGTGTTTTTGATCTCATTACAAATTTAATATACCATTTTCTAGTAAAAGCTAATCCCTAAGGGTCTGTTTGAAAAGTCACCTAGTAATTGAATTTGGTGTAATTACCAACCTAGTATTTACGATGGCATGTTTGGTTGTCACAATGTAATTATAATGTAATTACAAGTGTATTGTTTGGTTACACACGTGTAATAATATAGCTAATTTAAAGTATAAAATAAAAGTTAATTATCAAAAACTAAAAATTTAATTTCGATTAATAAGGGACTTTATAAATGATATTAAATCTCTCTCTCTCTCTCTCTCTCTCTCTATATATATATATATATATATATGTATGTATGTATTGTATTTTGAAAATATATTAATTAATGAACATATGTTCTTAACTAATATTATTTAAAAAATTGATTTATATTTTGAAAATAAGTATATTTTAATTAAATTAATCATAAAAATTAAAAGTACATGATTTTTAAGAACATCATGAAATGCATGTTTGACAAAAAAATCAATATTATAAATATAGTTTCATAAAATTATTAAAACATTTGACAAGAAGATAATCTATCAAATCTAACCAAAAAATGAATGGCTTTCAATGTGACAAATCAAGTCAATACTAGTAAAACAAATAAATTAAAATTGAAAATAATGTAAGTTCAATTTTTTTTTTAATAATACTCATAATACTCTTATGTCAAATTTTAACATAATGTACATAAATATGATTGAAAAGAAAAGAGAAATGTAATTCTATAACCTTATTCAACAATGAATTTTACTTTAATGTAAAAATTAGAAACTAAGAAAATAATGTTAAATGAAAAAGTAAACATAAAATAAGAAAATAGATACTATGAAAATTGCATTGAATCGCAAGAAGTAAAGGTTGGAAAAAAGGAAGGGAATGAAATATAAAAAATAAAAAATGTATTTTTAAGAAATAATAATAAAAAAATAAATTAAAGTAAAAAAATAAAATTAGAAATATAAAGAAGAAATCAAAAAGTAGCTAATTACACCATGTAATTACTAGAGTGTAATTACTCCTTCCAATTACACCTAATCACATGTTGAACAAGTAATGCCATGACCCGAGGCTATCCCTAGTCGTAAAACAGTGCTTAAGGCTATGGGTGACCCCAAGCTAACCCATGATATGACACAAACTGTAAATACTGAAGGAAAATAACAAAATACTGTGCAGAAGATATTCAATAAATGTTTAAATAGTCAAGTCAATAATAATGGAATCTGAAACACATCACCGAAAAAAATATAACTTATTGTCTGACTGTCTAAAAGCCTCTAAACATGATGAGTTGTTGGGACGGGGACCCAAATAACCCTGACTACTGAAAAATAAACATGAACTAAAATACTAGAAATCATAGTAAGTAATATAATTGGTCCTCGACTGATGAGGACTCACCAATACTGCATTTGAGTGTCACACAAACTATCTAAGTAGGATCGGAAAACTGAGCATCCGAACTTATTTTTTAAGATAACATAGCGCAAAAGAGAGTATGCGATTAGTACTTTAAATGTACTAGTATGTGAGATAAGGACTAGATGATATATGTAAATATAGAATGAAACTTAGTATGAATGCAAGGACACATAAATAGAATGCAAGATCAAGTAAAGCATGTACTGAAATAATGTATAAATTTATTTAATAGAATAAATGATATACTGGACCCTTGGTCATGTAAACTTGAATTGGTATAATATGAATACTGAATTGAGATTATTGGAGCTAATATTTAACCGACATACCTTTATCTGAGCTAATCACGGTCCAACCTGTAACCTAGTTAGAAGGGTGTCGATACATTACTACGGGTAGTGACATTGGCTGGCTGGATCCACTAATTTCATATCCCGAAGGATGAGGGTGTCATGCCTCTACTGATGCGGGCCTCTCAAAATCTACGGTGGCGTTGTTGGTCTGGAACTTAAGAACTGCTACTAATGACTCATTCCTAACTGACAAGAGAGTTGCCCTCCCTGCATTCCTTGGTGCTAAGTATTAATCCCAACTGAATAATGCTAGCATAGATATTCATTTAACATGATTCGGTACTGATAAGTGATCATTATGAAAACATCCTGAATTTTACAATACACACATGTTCTGAATGACTTCTAACCTGAAAACTATGACATGCATGATTTTACTAGGTATCAAGTGTTCATAACCCACAAGCATTATATAATGCAAAATTGAATAATCTATGATAGAGGAAAAATCATGAATAACGCCCCATATTTCAATAACTAATCATGAAGTGGGCATTTGTATTATCAAACATATGAAAACACCATTATCATGAGGGAATATATTTTTATGATTTAAAATCAAAGCAATTTAGAAGAAATTTATATAATTCATAATCTACATGAAATATCACCAATTGGGGAAAAAGGTTTATACTTGTAAAAGTAGGGAATTTTTCGGACTCAATAGGAGGAAGGGTTCCATTGATGAATATCCCACACAACTGAGTGTAGAATATTAGAAGAATCTTTTTGGGAATTAGACTTTCTTGATGAACCCTAATTACTTCTTGGGAGAAGATAAAACCACCCCTTTTTATTTCTTTGAGTTAAATTATGATAAATGATGGAATTGGGGTTTTTGGGTCTTTTATACGCCTCTCTGGGAAGCCTAAATGACACGGGTTAGGCTTTAGAAGGAGTGGAGAAAGACTTAAAAGTCCCCCAAAAACATACAGGAAATCTGGGTTCCCAGTTATTACGACTCATACAACGACTCATTGGGACTGACTACAAGTTGTAGTTTGAGTCGTACTATAGAATCTAGGGTCTAAGCCCTTTTCTGTTCTTACTATGACTTCCCCCTTATGACTCAACGTAACTGAATATGAGTCGTAAGATAGAGTCTTAGTATGAATCCTTAGTCTTGGGTCCTTTACTGTTAAGGATACGAGTCCCTTCCTATAACTCGTAGTCACTGATTACGAGCCATAAGGTCTAGTCACTGGGCTCAAACTTAGGGCCTTCACTAGAGTACTCACTCGTGATGACTCGTTATGAGTGATAATGACCCGAACCGAGGCCTTTCCATAATGGTCATCTCAAGTCCAACCGGGACCGGAGATCACCTCTAAAACTCTATCCAACCAACCAACGTATACCCTGAGTCGAATAAATTTTGAACATATAACAAAATAGAAAATTAGAATATATAAAGACTTTGGGATAATTCTACTTACTAGACCAACCAAACCAAGTAAATCCATCCAATAACCAACCTACAAAACCACAAATGATAATCCAATATACATAATATATAAATCATAACCATTCCATACCTAAGTTCACAATTGTCTATACAAAGTCTCTAAACCAAACCAAAGGGTATCTAGTTGATACATGCCCCCGAGCATAGGAAAAAGCCAATGTCTATAAAAATACAAAAGTACGTAAAGTAATCCATGACATAAAATGGATGCCTTCCGAACTAGGGAAGTTCACCACTTTAATCTAACACTGACTATTCCCGAAGTTGATCAATGAGAAGGAGGAGTAGTATGGCTAGTTCCTGCATAACTTGAGGATACAACCGCCTAAAGACGGGTTAGCGGGTGAATACTAGCAAGTAATCAGGATAAGGATAAAATTATACCAATCTTTAAAACCAAGTAAACAACCACATGTATTCACAACCATACATATTCATAGATATAACCATACTGGGAAAGGAAATCGGGTTTAGCATGAACTTTGAAATCATTAACTTGGGATGTGTAGCTTTGCCATTCAAAATTCCCCCATGGGCTATATGGGGTCAGTGCCACCTGTTGAAAGGGCCTCGATATGTGTTTGTCGTATGAGCCAGCGAGAATATGAGATGACTAATAATAACGCTCAACTTACATATCATTTTAAGTGCAAGGCGGTCATTGCCAATATAATTAACCAACTTTGAGTCGGGGTCGAATCCACGAGGAACAATGTGAGTGGAGATTAAATAAGTTCAAAATTAAAGTTACATGCAAAATTCAAACATATTATACAAATATTTTGGGAGATTTTGAATGTTTCCAAAAGTGTAAGTTAATTCTTGCGATTCTAAAGGACTAATTCGAGACTAAGAATAATTAGAGTGTAATCAATTAGGATTGGATCTTGGGATTATATTTTTCTAGGAGAAAACTAGTGTGAGCGGATATGTGAAAGATAACATCCTATTTTAATTAATGTGAGTGGGTATGCCAGGTTCGGCGTTTTGGTGTTAGTGTCTCAATAAAATACTGAAATATCACCCATGGATTCTTTCGAATACCTCACTGGTGTTGACATTTTAATCAACCCAAAAGCCTTAATTTAACATCCCTATTTCTAGGATGATGTTTAAGAGATAGAAATTCCACATTTTATCCTTATTTCTACGACAACAAAACGGGAATAACTACTATCTACATTATAGTTCACAAATGTTTATGTGACCTACATCCCTTTTTCAAGGATGATGTATGATCTCAACTACCCACATCACCTTTTCAATGATGATGTGGGAATTTTAGGGGAAATTGAGATTCTCACCTACAATTCCCATTTCATATTCAAACATTTGTGAAACCCATCAATATTAACCACAAATTGGAGCTAACAATCAATATCCACACACTTGCACCCTACTCAGACATGATATAAAGATGTAGATCTATCAAATCATAACGATAATAAAAATAAATATACCAACGTTTCCATTAAATTTATTCATTAAAAATAAAGAAAAGGCAAACCACACTATAAAATCCAATTAATCTTCAATGGGTGATGCCAAATCTACACTTTGGAGTTCCTCTAATTGATTCTTGTCTCAAATTAGTACAAATTTAAGCTCCAAGCCATAAGGAAAACAAAACCCTATAACTAAGCTAAGTTGATGATGAAAGATGAATAATGGATGTTGAAAAAATTAGCTAAAAACCCTTATTTGAGCCTAATTCCATATTTTCTAGATATTACAAAAATGCCCATAAAACATTTCTGCTCTACCACGATCGCCACCTCTTCACCCCATTCGCGACTCCCGCGATCACCGATAGTCATATCACGATTGCCCTCTAATTGACTTGTTGACTGGTCGGAATAGCGACCCTTAAGCCATGATCGCAGTAACTGAGGGTCGATTCTTAGGCTTGATTTCTAGTAATTGGCTCTTTTCTTTCACATTTAACATCTTTTTGACTTGAATGACTTGCTCATCTTCCCATTTCATCTTTTCCTACACAAATGTGTATTAAGTAAGATATTAATATAAAATAAATGGAAAAACATGGTAATTTAGGCTTAAAAGGTGCTAGAAAATTCTCAAATTAATGACTTATTAACTAGTACATCTTCGAGAACCATGCACACGATCACCAAGAACAAAACTCACACTGGAAGTCTTGAGTTTTTAGCTTTGGTCCCCCCGGTACCTCTGCCTTTCATGACTTGGCTAATACATCCCGCTTTAAAGATCAAATTAAAACCATTCATACACAACCACCCATTTAGTCAATTTTCTACCAAAGGCACTTTGTTGGTATCGTCATAATAACACTACTTGCAAGTATACACATTCCATTACCCTTATCAATCAACTATTTATATAATTTTGGGGATCTAACCCATCATCAAACAAGGACACTCATTATATCATGACCTGAGACTACCTCCTGGTCGTAAAACAATACTTAGAACCATAAGAGATCCCAAGATAACCCATGTACTGGAATGATACTTGAGCAACCAATTTAAAATAGGTAAAAACTAAATTTATTGAGCGAAAGTATAATTATTAGAAAGTATGAATAAATAAAATACTGATAAATTTTACAACATGATAAAACCGAGGAAAGAAACTAGAATTACATGTAACGACTTTGACTGACTATATATGAAGCCTCTATTATACTGACTATAGATAGCTGAGACATGCCTCCAACTACCACTAATCAAAACATACAAATAAAAATAAGATAGTACATGAACTACAACTGACCAAAGTCCCTAAAATATGAGAACTCATCACCTGTTGGCTGAAAGCTACAAACTATCTGATTATGATGTGTGGGCTACAACTGGTACCTATATTATGAGACAATGTAGCACACATACATATATGTGGATTAGTACTTTGGAATATACTGAGTAAGTGGGGGTGAATGCATCAAGTAAAATTGAATAGGTATATAATCATAAATCATGCATGCTAAGTATAAGTATACTCACTAAGAGACTGAAATTAATTAAAAGCTAAAGTATCTTAAAACATGAGTAACAAGCATAATCTGATAAGTTGGTGAATCACTACACTTAGTTTCTTAAATCCTTTCTTTTGTAGAAAGAGTAGAACTGAAGCTGGGAAATGGTAAAAACATGAATACTGTATGTAAATCTCATGTAATATTAAAAACATTCTATAAAACTGAACTGAGGATCACGTATGGATACTGAGCATAAAAGCCTAAACATGTAAAACTGAGAATGTAAGACTAAGTAAAACATGTACTGAAATGATCTGAATAATTGAATAACTTATATCTGGATAACTGAAAATATGATTACTTGGTCAAGAAAACCTGAAATTGTATAGACTTAGATCTAACTAAAATTGTGGGAGCTATCATGTAACCGATATGCCCCAATCTGAGCTAATCAGGGTCCAACCTGTAACTTTGGTTGGAACGGTGTTAGTATCTTGCCATGGGTACTAAAACATAGCTATGTGGATCCACTAAAATGATGTTCCGAAGGAATAGAGAGTCAACCTTAAACTGTTGGGTGACCCCTGAGATGAAGTCAATCCTAAACTGATAGGTGACCCTTCATATCCTACACTAGCTATGTAGTTCTGGAACCTAGGGATTGCTACTAATGAATCTTCCTAAACTGATGGGGGAGCCTCCATTCCTACGTTCATTCAGTGCTAAGTCCTACTTCTAATTGAAAGACACTGAAACGCAAGATGGTGTATGCACTAATAAATGATAAGCTCAGGTCATGGTATTCTAAAAATATTAGTTCATGCATAATCTTGAAAATATCATAAACATGTGAATTAATATATTTAACATGAAATAATACTGGTGATTTCATTATAAAAATAATGATCTAAACATGGTGATAAAATCATTGTTCGAACTAACTTGTTACTTAAAAACGAAAACATTAAAAAACACATAGTTATTGGGTGTTATACCCACCAGCACTAAAGGATACAAAATAATATAATATTACTTAAAATATTAGTAGAAAGTCATAATTCAAAATCCCAAAACATAATACATTTCAAATAATGAATGAGGTACATGGGATGAGTTAAACTTGGGAGGATAACAACTTCACAAGGTTTAATTTGTAACATGATAATTTAACATGAAACCAATGGAATATGACATGGGTAATTGCAATTCATAATATGAAATAACATAATTTACATGGAAACATGTGTAGACATGGATTGTATTTGAATTTATAAGAAATAATGGATTAAATTAATGATTTACATGGATAATTTCACAAAAAAGATTAAAATTTCATACTTGTAAAAAAAGCAGATTTTGGGATTCAATGGGTAGAATGAACCCATTGATGAATACCCCATATACCTTAATTGAATGAATTCTTGAAGAAAGCATTGGGATTAGAACTTGAATCTTTGAGTTCTTGGAGAGAAAGGTTTAATTTCGTTCTTGGAAAGAAGGGAAGGGTTTTTAAGTGTATAATGAATGTTGGGGTTAAGGGAGTGGAATATACGTGTTTAAAGACTCCTTATTTTATTTAGGAGTGTTAGGGATGGTTTTGGGATGTGAAAAGACTTCAACGCCTTTGATTTAAGTCAAAATAGAGCAACTCTTGGTACTATGCCTTTGTTGTGTGGCGCATGCCAATCGCAAACCTTAGGTTGTACGGTACATGCCAATCGCACACCTCATCTAGTCGCCATTTTTGATTGTCATACGACGCACGACCTTTGCATTGTCATAACTTTTCGCTCGCGTATCGGATTAAGGAAAAATTGGTATTATTGGAAAGATAATTCAATTATATACAACTTAGTGGGTTTTGAGATGCAGAATTCCATATATGAAAAAAATTATACATGTTCAAAGCTGACCCTTATAGAATCGAATACCAAAATTTGGTTGAATCAAAGACTCATAGCTCAACTTTGCATTAAGTGATTTCTATGAATATTTTTCATCTTATAACAAATTTAAATACTAGGATAAATATCATGACATATGTATATTCAAATATAAATCATAGGATTAGAGTTTGCACACGTAGGAACGACGGTTCGATTTCTATCTAAAAAATGCAGGGTGTTACATTATCTCCCCCATTAGAACATTCATCCTCAAATGCTAGATAGGAAATTATTGAAACTTTAGAAGTGTGGAATAAGGTACACATGACATGTCTTCTAATGAAGGATGTATATGACTTAAAACATTAAAATATCCATTATGAAACTGATTTCTAAGCTGACTTGGCTCTATTGGCTGTAAGGAGCTGATTCATACTGAGAGTTTAGAACTCACTTACAATTTTCATGATACGGTCATACATATAGAACTTTGAGGTGATAAGTAATGTAATAAAATTCCAAAAGTTACTAAGGAGGGAATAAAGTACGCAACTTCTCATTAGGAATTATCCCCTGACAAAACACGTATAGGAATAAAAAGAAAAGTGCTTTATGACATCTCCAAGTACATTATGTAAGCACGAATCATAAGATAACATGACTAAGGTCGTACAATGGGTATTACAATGTCTGATCTAGAATACTTGGAAAACTGAGATCATTCATTAAACACTTATGAACTGAATCATATCTAAATATCTTAATTGAAGATAGGATGCATAGAGTTCAAAACTTGCATGGACGTGAATGAATTACCTCAGGAATAGCCATACATATGAAACTTCAGATAGTAAGACTAGATGGAAAGAAGAAAAACTATAGGAGCTTTTCTGTCTGACTACTACACTGATTTGCTGGCTATATTGACTGAATTATACTGAAATCTTACACTCAACTGGAGAACTTATTCAATACTCTTTCTAAGAAGTCCTAACAACACTAGGGAGCAAAGAATTCTGGGCATGATTTGAGTAAGATATTTGAATAAGGACTCGTAATAAGGCTATAACTCTGTAACATGGAACATAGGCCTTAGGTAATGCAACTGCTACTTTTAAGATTATACATATTTATCAAATACTCCCTCAACTATACATTTCCCCTTTAATACTGCACTTCAGCTGAATCCACTAATAATCTTCACATAGGCATTGATAACTTTATCTACTAAAGTCTTAGCTAAACTGAATTCTCGCACTATGTTCAAACCTACACGAAATTGCAAAGTGTAACACATAACAATGTAATATTAATCTAAACCATGAATTCAATACCCCTTGTGTGTTTCATATCTTTCATCTCAAGAATGATTTCCGCTTACCACTTCAAAAAATAAATTCAATCTCTTACTAGGAATTCCCTAGCACAAGATGCACCCATCCACTTATACATCAACATTCAAGCCTATTGTTATAACCACACATGAATTTTTAGGCAAACAATCCATCAAGGCATCTTTCCCATATTCTATTATACATCAATCAATAACAACTTTTATGTACTATCCCCAAGAAAACACAAACAAAATTTAAACTAACCGTGACATATATCAAAAACTTTACCTCAATATTCCTTCAACCTATAGCCTTAGATAAAATGAGCATGCAACAATCTTTCCTAATGAGGAACATTTACTCTCTTCCATCTAAATAGTTGTTCATCACCACTATTATTTCATAAGGAGAGGTTACTGAAAGGTTAGAAAATGAGATCCTAAAGCCTGAAAGAATACTATACCTAACTTTGATACTCAACTAAGGCCCGAGTAATAGAGTATCAAAGGCATGAATTCATTAAAGAGATCTAAACTGAGGAGATACATAACATAATATGAATTTCACTGGTTATTTAGTAGTGTAGTATAAGTACCTGGAACTAAACATACTGTAAAATACGAGTACATGAGTCATGAGCTGCATGACCTGAGGTTGGAGTTCATAAATTCATGGAATATGATTCAATCTTTTGAGCAAACAGGAGCTCCTTATTCTATGAACTGGGAACGTACATGAATCCATGGAAAGTGTATGAAGATAAGCTATGATTATAGAGCTTACTTATAAAGCTTGAGTAGATGTTGTGATAATCGAAGTACAAAAATTTGTACTCGGATAAGAATGGGTCCGGCATCTTCCTTCCCTACTGATGTTCTACAATACTCTGTCATCACTACTAGAATTTCAGAGCCTAACTTGGTTCCTTCTTGTATCATCTCCCCCTTAGATTTAAGCCATCATTATAAGTATGTAGAACCCTTCAATAAATCCTAAAGTAAACTGCAAACAATCTACTATAGATTCTAAGATATAACAATACACATAAATAAGAAACTCATCCTAAAAGACTGTACCTTAAAGTGTACAGCCCTCTGCTAGTACTTCCTTCTGAGATACAAATTTTAACTTTTTATTTCCCCAATAGACATAATATAATAAATTAACACTTACTAACTTAGAATATTTATGAGTATCAATATACCCTGAGTTCCAACATCTAGAACTTCAACTCTTCTTTCTATTAGCTCAATCATCCAAGATTCAAACTTAGATTCTAACACTTAACAACTCAAGGGTACTATCTAAGCACACACATTAAAAACTTAGAATCATTATAATCCCATATAACCTTAGGAACACCTCTAAATCATACCCGTATCATCATACTTAATTTTGAATTAACAAACTTAAATTCTTGCATACACTATTTCAAGCGTACTTGTTCACTTTTCAGATAAATAGCCCCACGAATACATGATCTAGTAGATTCAGATAACACTATCCCCACTTTGCTGCTATTAAACTTCTCATTTTATGTTTCTAATTCTAGATTATATACTATCATAGAATTATGGGAAGGGTTATGAAAACACATCTGACTTTGGCTTATTGCACGATTTTTTATGATCATGAATGAAATACTTCATACCTTGGAAAATAAAGGCACTGGTGGGATACTTTTTGAGCCAACATGCAATCCCATAGCTTTCAGTGAGGACTGTCTGAGAAAATACTATTGATAGGAATTAAAGCTTCACTATTTCTGTTACCTTGAAAATAAGGCAGAGTTGACAAAAATGGAGCATAATGAGAACATGTATAAGTTTCTTAGAGAGCCTTTCTATAGCGCGATCTGAGATATGATGGAAGGGAAATATTTGTTAAATTCCCTATAGCCTCTCGAAGAAAAGTATAGACAACTCTGTACCATTTCACAAGAGTCTTCTAGACATGGCCTAATAGACACCCTAGGATACTTGAACCTTGTTCTCTGAGACCAAGTTTGTCATAACCCGTGACTAACCCCTAGTCGTAACACGGTGCTTAGAATCACAATTAATCCCAAGCTAACCTATGTACTGGCATGATACTTGAGAAATTGATTTAAAACGTGTAAATGCTAAATTTACTGAGTGGAAGTATAATCATAAGAAATCTGAATAAATGAAATACTGATAAATTTTACAACATGATAAAACTTAGGAAAGAAACCTAAATTACATGAAAAGACTCTACTGACTATCTATAAAGCCTCTACTATATTGACTATAGATAGCTGGAACAAGCCTCTAACTACTACTAATCAATACATACGAATAAAAATAGGATAGCACATGAACTACAATCGAATAGAGTCCCCAAAATAAGAGAACTCATCACCTGCTGGCAGGAAGCTGCAAACTATTTGATTATGATGTGTGGGCTACAACTGGTACCTACATTATGAGACAATATAGCACACAAACATATATGTTGATTAGTACTTTGGAATGTACTAAGTAAGTAGGGGTGAATTCAATAAGTTAAACTGAATAGCTACGTAATCTTACGTAATGCATGATAACTGCAAGTAGACTCACCAAGAGACTGGAATCAAATAAAAGCAGAAGTATCTTAAAACATGAGTAGCAAACATAATCTGATAAGCTGGTGAATAACTACACTTAGTTTCTTAAATCTTTACTTTTGTAGAATAAGTAGAACTGAAGCTGGGAAACAGTAAAAACATGAATACTGTATGTAAATATCATGTAAAATTGAAAAACATGTAGTAAAACTGAAATGAGGATCATGTATGTATACTGAGCATGAAAACCTGAACATGTAAAATTGAGAATTCAAGACCTAGTAAAACATGTACTGAAATGGTATGAATAACTAAATAACTGATATTTAGATGACTTAAATCTGATTACTTTGTCAAGCAAACCTAAACTTGTATAGTCTGAGTACTGACTAAAACTGTGGGAGCTATCATTTATTGACATGCTCCGATTTGAGCTAATCAGGGTCCAACTTGTAACCTCAGTTGGAAGGGTGTCCTTACCTTGACACGAGTACTAACACATGGCAGTGTGGATCCGCTAAATTGATGTCCTGAAAGACCAAGGAGTCAAGCCTAAACTGATGGATGACCACTAAGAGGAAGTCAATCCTAAACTGACGAGTGATCCCTAATATCCTACTCTGGCTATATAGTTCTAGACCTAGGGATTGCTGCTAATAACTCTGCCTAAATTGATGGGGGAGCGCTATGTTTACTCGGTGCTAAGTCCTACTCCTAACTGAAAGAAACTGAAACATAAGTTGGTGTATGCATTGATGAATCATAAGGCATGCATAATCTTGAAGAAATCATAATCATGTGAAATTATATATTTAACAGGAAATAATACTGGTGAGTTCATTATAAAAATTATGATATGAAAATGGTGATAAAATCATGATTTAGACTAACATGTTACTTGAAAACAGAAACATGCAAAATCACATAGGTATTGGGTGTTCATAACCTACTAGCACTGAATGATAAAGAATAAGAGATAATATCACTTAAAACATTAGTAGAAAGTCATGATTCGGAGTCCAAAAACATAATACATTTCAAAGAACAAATGAGGGACATGAATTTGAACACGAGGATGAGTAAAAGTTGGGAGGATAATAATTTCACATGGTTTAATTCGATTTGTAAACTTGATAATTTAACATGAAACCAATGGAATATGACATGGATAATTGTAATTCATAATACAAAATAACCTATTTACATGGAAACACATATAGAAATGGATCGAATTCGAATTTCTAACAATACACAGATTAAATTCATGATTTACATGGATAATTTCAAAAAAGAAGATTAAAATCTCACACTTGAACAAAAAGGGGATTTTTGGACTCAATTAGTGGAAGGAACCCATTGATGAATAGCCCACATACCTTAATTGAATGAATTCTTGAAGAAAACATTGAGATTGGAAATTGAATCCTTAAGTTATTGGAGACAAAGGTTGAATTTCATTCTCAGGAAGAGGGGAAGGTTTTTTAAGTGCGTACTGAATGTTGGGGTTAAGGGAGTGGAATTTATGTGTTTAAAAACCCCTTATTTTGTTTAGTAGTGATTAGTGACTATTTAAGGGTATGAAAAGACTTCAACTCCCTTGATTTAAACAAAATGGAGAAACTCTTGGAACTATCCCTTTATTGTGAGGTGCATGCCAATCGCATACCTCAATTTGTGCGGTACATGCGAATCACACACCTTAGGTTATACTGCGCATGTCAATTGCACACCTTAGGTTGTGCGGCGCATGCTAATAACACACCTCATCCATTAGCCATTTGTGATTGTCATGCGACCTTTGCATTGTCATATTTGCTCGGGTATCGGATTAAGGCAAAATTGGTATAGTTGGAAATTTAAACCAATTATCTACAAGTCAGTGGGATTTGAGACGCAAAATTCTACATATGAAATAAATTATACACGTTCAAACCTGACCCTTGTAGAATCAAATTCCAAAATTTGGTCCAATCAAAGACTCTTAGCTCAACTTTGGTCCAAGTGATTTCTATGAACATTTTTCACCTCATAAGCACTTCACACACTTGGATAAATATCATGACATAGATATTCAAATATAAATCATGGGATTAGAGTTTACACATGTAGGAACGACGGTTTGATTTCTAGCTCAACAATGTAGGGTGTTACACATTACCTCCAAGGTTTAGGGACTCGAACCCATTTAAATGAAGTAAACTACCAGGGTTTCCATTTAAACCATTTCATTGCCAACACAGCCTTTACAAAACTAATTACGAACCATTAATACTCATTAAGCCACGGCCTTAGTTCAAATAACCATTAAGATGTGGCTAGTAATTTCTTTTAAACATTTTTACAAACACCTTGTGGGTACACCTTTAACAAGACCAAAACCATGGTAAAAACCATTAAGGTTAGGGTTACTCATGACCTATTTATTAAGCCATAATCATCAAGAACCCACATTTGCAAACAATCACCAAAGACATGTAAAAACAATATTTAAATTAATATAAAACAATACTCAACAATATGCATCAAAAACCTTCAACATTGGTTTTCAAAAACACTATTTATGATTCACAATCAATGTTTTAAACACATTAAAACATGCCTTTAGTTAGAACTAACAATGAGGGAGAAGTAGATTGCCTTATACCAGAAGATTCACGGAAGAAACTTGACTCTTGAGCCCTTTGTACAACACTTGTAGAAACCCTAGCATCAATCTTCAAGAGAGTATTTAGAGAGAGTATTTGGAGTTTTATAATCTTCTAATGAGTTCTATGAGAGACCACAACATTATATATAACGTGGTAACTTAAGGATTTTGGGATGGGAAATGTCTGGAATACCCTATCTGAAAAGTTAAAAACAAGCACTCAGGAGTGGGAAATGTCTGGAATACCCTAGCTCAAAAGTTAAAAACAAGCATGCAGGAGGGTACAACCACCTCCCCTTAGTCGTATCCTAGGGTACGAGTGGTACCCAAACTCATACCCTAGACCTCACCATGGACCTCCAAAATGGTCATCATACGACAACACATTCCAAACTCGTACCATAAGGTATGATAAGTACCCCTAATACATACCTTGGACATATTTGACTAGGCTAATCAATAAGTATCATACGACTTGGCATCATATACCTCGTATCCTATCATGCGACTAGTACGATGCTTAGTAATATCTTGGACATAACATATAAGAGAGGGGACATATACCCTAGCATACAACTTGTATGCATGAGTTGTACCTTGCCCAGAATGATCAACTTAGGATATTTTTCTAAGGGTTCAAGTTTAGGGTGTTTCATTCTCCCCCACTTAATATCTTTCATCCTCGAATGACGGGTAATGGCAAGCACAACACATTAATAGCCCTCAAGGTTCCCTTCAACCAAATTAGAAGACAAATATATAACAAAAGGCGATAAGATCATCACATACCCCAAGCACGATTTATACCCCAACACCTTCATTCCGACCTTTAACTAAGTTAGAAAACAAGATGCAAAGAAATCCAACCTTCCTTTAACCAAGTTATGATGAAGAACACATACCTTATGCACGAGTTTTTGGAATGAAGAACCAATGTAGATACTTGGACTACATGTCCACTTCCGCATCCCATATGGCTTCCTCAAACTTTCGGTTCAACTATAGAACCTTCACCAAAGCCATACCTTTTATTCGCAACTAGCAAACTTGTAAACCCAAGATCCTCATTGAGACCTCCTTATACAACAAAGAGTCCAAGATACAGATATCACCCTAAGGAACGTAATAATAAAGGACCATCCACACCTTACCTCAACACAAAAACATGGAATACTGAATGAATAGAGCCCATGCTAGAGAGAAAGTCCAATTCAACTTACAATTTCCCAAAGATACATCACTAAGAGAGTTTGAATCTAGCAATACACCTCCTTTAGGCCACAAAGCTCTATCCCTTACATCTACCCAAAACACTTATCCGCATCCATCATTATTCTTAAGCATCATGCCCCATCAAGATTCTCAAATACCCAAAACAACATTTATTAAATCTATCAACCACAATATTTAAGCCTACTTTTTCTATACCAGCGGTATGATCTATCCTTCCAAAGGTTTAGCCTCTATCATCTGTCACCATGATTTTTCACCACCTACTCTTCTTCTAACCATTCCTTATGACAACAACCTTACCTTACTCTCTAAAACCTTAGATTTAGTAGTCACCCCTAACTCTCCCTACTTAGGGACTTCTACCTCTCCTCCATTTTGAAACATCACCATACCTCCACAACCACTACCACCCTAACATAAGAAGGGTCATTAAGTAACTAAAGTGTAAGAATCATCCATGCTACCCAAGAGAGACCCCCAAAAATAAACACGACACCATAGGCATGAGGTACTTTATAACAACTACCTATGTCATAAATGAAGAACCATCCCAACACAACACATCATAGAGGAGTCCTTAGGATTGGACATCGAAATAAATATAATTGTATATAAATCATAGGTGATGCAATGAATGGTCAAGATTCATATTCAGTGAACAAGGCAAATGTAAAATATCAACCTTAAGCACAAGCGCTACCAGAATATGTGCAACACTAATAGAGTACTTTCTTAACCAGGATAGGAGAGAATCACTAGAATATATACCCCGACCTTTTCTCAGAATCCACCACCAAAAAAAAATTTTGAGATTAATCCTCAACCTCCATCTTACTACGCTTATAAGAATAATGCTTCACTCTAAAGGGTATCACCAAGGATGATCACTAGAGATGCCTGCTTATCATATACCTAAACCTCATTTATCCAAATGACACCTAGAGCCCAATATAGTCACACAAACTCTACATTCTAACCTACCCAATGATTTAACCCCCAATACATCAGTTCAACCTGAACCTCC
Organism: Capsicum annuum; assembly: GCF_002878395.1. NCBI lineage: Eukaryota > Viridiplantae > Streptophyta > Magnoliopsida > Solanales > Solanaceae > Capsicum > Capsicum annuum. Next base: position 74,157,234 of record NC_061115.1, on the reverse strand, counting down.
AGCCTAAATGTTACAACTTTCCCACTTTCGTATTCCCTAAGCCATCAACCTCACCCCTTGCGCACACCTCATCCAACCTATAAATCTACCTCCACAATATTCATATTTCTATCCCCGAGCTAACATACCTCTTTTATTAAAATCAACACCTAAGTTAAAACCTAGAATTTATCAACCACCATTCACTAGTAACAAAGTACCCCATATAACAATAATCATACATGTTCAATCCAACTAGGAGGAAATTGTATATTCCTTATTCACCCACCAATAACCTATATATTTTTGGGGAAAACCATACCCCTTATGCATAAAAGAATAGAAACACCCCATGGAGAAACTCTAGGATGGATGAAATCTTTTTCTAAAAGATCCCTTAATTACTCTTTAAGATCCTCTAACCCAACTTGAACCATTTTACAATGAAAAAATAGAAATTGAACAAACATCCAAAACAAGACCAATCCCAAACTCAATCTCCCTATTAGAAGGACACTATGAGGGTCATCATAAGGACCTTAGCAAGTTCATTCACCATTAAAACCAAATATAAAGGACATTTTGAGTTAGAATCTTTAACCTAGACCAAATAATAAAGATACCCCCTATAGAGATTAATCTTCAATCTCTAAGATATGATATAACTTTTCCATTGATAGCCAGGGAACCATCCTCCCATCCCATATCATACTCACCCGAAAGTCTAAAGACAACCTTATGGGCTTGAAAATTTAATGATGCATAGCACGAGTGTAACCCATCCATCCACAAAATAATACCAAAATCCACCAAGTTAAAAAAATCCACTAAAGCCTTTTTACTACTAATCGATACCACCCCCTATAGACCCTTTTGGAAATCAAAGAGTAACCTTTGGGGTAGAAATAGAAAAAGATTCCAAAATAACCTTAGGACCAAAACCCAAATACACAACCATAAATGTAGTCATATGAGAGAGAGGGAACCCAAACTGAGTAACTAACACACATAACAAGAAAAGGTTTTTCAACATAATAGTGACACCATTAAAAGATGCCTCAGAATTTTAAGGAATAGTAAGGGCATTGAGACAATCCCGACCAGTGTCGAAGTCAGAAGCAGCACTCCTTGGTGCAAGAGTTAGAGAAGTAGTAGCTAGTTTTCTATTTTCCCAAGTAGAAATCCTTATGGTTCACTCCTATTGCATATGACCCAACTTACCATAATTAAAATAATGATTCCTCCCTTCCTCGCAGAAACTACGGTGTGATCGACAACAAAACTAACAACGAGGATAGGATGGTGTAGATTGGGCTCTACTGGATTGATATTGGGCACCTTGTACCCTAGAAGCATTATTAATCTAAAAACTTTTATCTCCCAATGACTTTGAGTAGGAAGCACTAGCCATAGAGCAGGAGTTAGGACCCATCCAACTCTTTCTCTTGGACTACTTACCACTATACTATTGATCTCTACTTTGTTTAGAAAATCAAAACCTCTTACTCTACCTATTTCTCAACCTTTCCTTTTACCCCCGTACCAATAGGACCAGACGGGCTTGATAGAGTTGTCACTATCTATGTCAATAGATGAATAGAATGTTGAAACTCAGCATTAGTAACCTCTCCTTGAGGTAACTAAGCATGAGTACCACCTTCCAAAGTTGGGTCAGTGAAGACCATTAGAACTTTATGGGAAAAAATAGAAATTGCAACCCTTGAACGGGTTTATGCTCCATGAGTTGGATTAGATCCATCCATGTTGGCCTCGAGTGGGACAAGTGAGTTTCCGTGAACTTTAGATTGTTGAGAGGACATGATCTGAAAGGTAAAAAAAGAAGATTTTATGAAGAGTTCCAAACGTTAGACTCCATATCCCGAACATAGAAAAAGAAGAAAAACATTCCTAGATGCCTTATACCCTCCTTATTATAAGTGTGGTGAACAATATATCCCTAAGAAAGACTCTTATCGATATGGCTTTATGGACAACACATAACACCAAAACCTACGCTTTAATACCAACTTGACACGACCCAAATTAGGGCCTTGTCATTATCGACATCTCAAGTCCAACTGGTATTAGAGACCACCCCAAAATTTAATCCAAACAACTAACATATACCCTAAGTCAGATAAATTTCAAACATATAACAAGACAACCAATTAGAAGATATAAAGGCTTTGGGATAGGTCGACTTACTAGACCAATCCAACCAAGTCAATCCATTAAATAACCAACCTACTAAATCACAAATGATAATCCAATCTACATAATATATAAATCATAACCATTCCATACCCAAGTCCATATTTGTCCATACAAAGACTTTAAACTAAACCAAAGAGTATCTAGTTGGGACATGCCCCGACCATAGCCAAAAACCAAAGTCTATGAAAAGTCCCAAGTATGTAAAGTAATCCATGACATGAAATAGATGCCTTCTAAACTAGGGAAGCTCACCACTTCACTGCAACATCGATTGTTCCCAAATTTAATTAATAAGCAGGAAGAGTAGTATGTCTGGTTCCTTCATTGCATGGGGATACAACCGCCCAAAGACGGGTTAGCAGGTGAATGCTAGCAAGTACTCAGGATAAGGATAAAATAATGCCAACCTTTAAAACTATGTAATCAACCACATACATCCACAACCATACAAATTTATTGATATAACATACCGGGAAAGGGAACTGGGTTTAGTATGAACTTTCAAATCATTAACCTGGGATGCGTAGCTTTGTCATTCAGAATTCACCCATTGTTTATATGGGGTCAGTGCCACTTGAAGAAAGGGCCCCAGTGCTTGTTTTCCACATGAGTTGAAGAGAATATGAGATGACTAGTACATCTCAATGAATATAAATTTAAAATTATGCACATGATCACCAAGACCATACCTCACAACAGCAACCATGATTTTCTATCTTTGGTCCCCCTGGGACCTTTGGCTTTTATGGCTTAGCTAATATATCCCGCAGTAAAGAACAAATTAAAACCATTCACTCACAGTCAACCATTTCGTCAATTTCTTACCAAAGGCAATTCGTTGGTATCATTATACCAACACTACTTGAAATTATACAAATTCCATTACCCTTATAAATCAACCATTTATATGATTTTGGGGCTCTAACCCATCGTCTAACAAGGATACTCATTAACTCCAAGGTTTAGGGACTCGAACCCATTTTAATCAATTAACTTACCAAGGTTTCCTTTTAAATCATTGAATGGCCAAGGACTTTATAAAACCAATTTTAAACCATTCATACTCATTAAGCCATGGCCTTAGTTCAAAACACCAGAAACATATGACTAGTAATTTCTTTTAGACATTTTCATAAACACATTGTGGGCACACCTTTAACATGACCAAAACCAAGGTAAAAACCATTAAGGTTAGGGTTACCCATGACCCATTTATTAAAACACAATAAAAAAGAACCTATATATGCAAACCATCACCAAAAACATGTGAAAACATTATTTAAATCAAGAGTAAGCAATACTAAAAAATATGCCTCAAAACCCTTCAACATTGGTTTTCAAAACCACCATTTATGATTCAAAATAAATGTCGAAAACACATTAAAACATGCCTTTAGTTGGGACTAACAATGTGGGAGGAGTAACTTGCCTTATACAAGAAGATTCACGAAAAGAAACTCGAGTCTTGAGCCTTTTGAAGATCACTTGTAGAAACCCTAGACTCAATCTTTAAAATAGTATTTAGAGTGTTTTCATATTCTAATGAGTGTTATGAGAGGCCACAACATATTATATAACATGGGGACTTAAGGGTTTTGGGGTGGTAAATGTCTAGAATACACCCTGCTCAAATGTTTAAAACAAGCATGTAGGAGGGTTCGACCACCTACCCTTAGCCATACCCTAGGGTACGGGTGGTACCCTAACTCGTACCCTACACCTTACCATGGAACTCCATACTGGTCAATATATGAAAACATAAGCCAAACTCGCACTCTAAGGTACGATAAATACCCCTAATCTATACCTTGGATAGATTCGACTAGGCTAATCAATAAGCATCATATGACTTGGCATCATACACCTCGTATCCTACCATACAACTAGTATGATTCTTAGTCATATCTTGGATAGATACCAACCCAAGACACACTACCTAATATACAAGAGAGGGGCCATAGTTGTATCCAGCATACGACTTGTATGCATGAGTCATACCTTGATCAGAATGCTTAACTTAGGAAATTTTTCTAAGGGTCAAAGTTTAGGGTGTTTCAGAAAATTTCCATTCCTTTTTTCCACGACATTGGGTTAAGGCAAAACATTAAGAATTGGAAAGCTAGCTTAGTGGTTTATCTTCTAATGGGGTCGAGATCTTGAAAATTTGGGGTATTACAATATCTACCCCTTGAGATCATTCATCCTCGAATGAAACTAGCTGAGTTGGAGTACTAGGAAGACTGAGACCATGCACTAAAGACTTATGATCTGAATTATGATTAAATATCTAAATATGAAAACATGATGTATAGACTGAACTGAATTCATGAATTCATATTATGGAATGAGGATGGTTGGATAGCTAAGATAGAAAGAAAAAGATTAAATTCAAAGATACTATTACCTAAAGCTAAGTCTAAATTTGTCGAGAAGAGGTGGGGATAGTTGGCTCGCAGATATGCTTTTGCTTCACAAGTAGCTCCCTCAACGAACTAATTTCTCTATAGAACCTTAACTTAGACAACTTCTTTATTCCTTAACCTGCAAATCTAACGGTCAAGGATCTTAACTACGTATCCTCAAAGGAGATGCTATCTTCCACGCCTACACTTTATTGAGGAATGACATAAGTTGGGTCACCAATGCATTTCTTTAACAAAGAGATATAAAACACTAGGTGTATTGATGCTAACTCCACAGGCAATTATAACTCGTGCCTTTCAAATATAGCTCAAAATCCTATAGGAGACAACATAGAGGGGGTTGAGTTTCCCCTTCTTACCAAATCTCTTCACCTCTTTCATGGTAAAAATTTTAGATACACAAAGTCTCTAGCATCAAATTTAAGCTCTCTCCTCCTTATATCTGTGTAGGATTTTTGATGACTTTGGGCTATCTTTAGCCTTTCTAGAATCAACTAAACTTTCTCTATTGCCTCATACACTGACTTTGCCCCTATCAAAGCAGCTTCACCAACGTCAAACCAACTAAAAAGAGATCTATACCTCCTACCATAGAGAGCCTCAAATGGAACCATCTGGCTACTAAAGTGATAACTGTTATTGTAGGCAAACTCAATTAATGGTATGTGATTATCCCAACTACCCTTAAAATTAATAACACAAGCCGTCAATATATTCTCTAAGGTATGAATGGTCCTCTTTGCCTGACCATCTGTCTGTGGGTTAGTTGTACAGAGATGAACTTCGATACCGAGACCCTTCTAAAAAGACTTCATAAAATAAGAGGTAAATTAAGTACCTATATCAGAAATGATGGTCAATGAAACCCTATGTAATTTTACCAACTCCTTAAGATAGCGTCTACCATAATTCTCCGCTGAATATGAAGTATGGACTGGTAAGAAGTGGGTTGACATTGTTATTTTATCTACAATAACCTAAATTTAATCATGCTGACAATGCTATCGGGCAATCATGTAATAAAATCCATATTCACCACTTCCCACTTCCAAATGGGAATACTGAACTCCTAAAGTATACAACTAGGTCACTGATGTTCAACCTTAACCTATTGATAATTTGGACACTTAGCCACGAATTCTGCAATATCTTTTTTCATACCATTCCACCAATAGACTTCCCACAAATTATGGTGCATCTTAGTGGTTACTGGATGAATAGAATATCATGAACTATGGGCTTCTACTAACATTCACTGCCTCAAATCATTCTCGATTCGAAACACACAAGCTGCCCTAACGATAAAGCACACCATTAACCCCTTAGGAGAAAAACTCAACTTTATGATCCTTAGCTGACTTCTTTAACATAAGAAAAGTAGGACCTCTATCTTGCTTTTCCTTCACCTCAGAAACCAAGAAAGATTCCAAACCATCCTGAGCCTATACACTACCTTCTGCTGAATTGATAACACTAAAAATACACCTCTAATTGAAGGATGAATCTGTTGCTATCAAATATAGTAACCCAACTAGGTTGGGGCCTAATCCTAATGGAATACATCGTAAATCTTTCTCAAACTTATTACAATTACCAGAAAGTGCAGAAAAGTAAAAAAGGGGGGGGGGGGGATTTGGTAAAATAAAAAAAAAAGAAGAATTAGTTGCTCTTAGTAGTAAAGAATATAAGACAAACACTTGGCTTATGTTCCCACTAGCTTCTCAACTCAGTACACTTATTTTACTCTGTTAGACTATTCCAATATCTTCCATGCAAAATCTATAAGTTATGTACCTCCTATAGTCGTTTGGATGAGTATAAGGATTTCACCCTTTACCTTTTGAATCTCAGGGTGTCGCATTACTAACCCTTATCTTGATCCCATTTAACTATTACCTTTTGATTCTCAAGTTATCAGATGAAAGATAACAGCCATTCACTATATTCTATCGTGTGTCAATGAATCAATAATTAACTCCCAAAAGATGGTCACTACTCTTCTTTTAGAGTAAGTAGCAATATCTAGGTGGTATCCTAATATGTGCACCCATTAAGAAATCAATCATAATAAAGATAATGAAATATAAGCAAGAACCTTTATCTATAATGACTTGACACTTCCTCTACTTTGTTAATCCATCAGGGTTCCCAAAACCCTAGCTAAGGGAATTAACCACTCATATTTATGAGATCAATCATGGAATCCACAAAAAAATTACAAAATCAATCTTACTATAATAAGAGAAGAAATCCCAAAGTCTTAAATTGAATAACAAACCCAGAACAAACCAAAATGGTTGGGAACTTGGCCTCAAAGAAGATTCCTTCTCAATCAATCAATATGTGAAGATGTTTTTCTCAATATGTCAATAAATTAAATGAATAAACTAAACAAAGCCTAAAGGGTATTTATAGGTTACAAGAAACCCTAGAGTTCAAATCCTTAGTAGAATATGAAAACTTAAATACCCATATATAGTAGGACTTAAAAATTTCATAAGAGTGTAATTGAGATACATAGAAACCCTAGGAAAGGATTTTGGATAGATCCAAAAAACCACTGTTGGTGTCCACCTACTCTCGATACTCGCAGTCTGGTATAAGCCGAGGGTACTACCTGTAATCCAGACCCTGGGCATAGGCATAGGTCAAAGGTACAAGTCCTGCAACCTAACTCTCAGTATTTTGACCTCTGGCACCTGCTTTGCCCACCTGTAATCCATAGGTCCAACGTGCGGTCCGTAGGTTGACTTGGTAGGTGCCGGGAGTCATTTTTTTAGCTATTCTTTGATTATCGAACATGCTTTGATCACGAACAAGCCAGAAAGTTTCCCAAACATTCTTAATTTCACCAAATGGTAGCAAAACATACCTTTTTCCTCCTTTTCATGAAATTAGCACCAGAAAATAATTTCCTATAAAACACTCCAAAAACACCTTAAATTTGACAAAATAGCCTTAAGTAAATGTGTATTCTTATAGTTGTAAGCATCTAAAGTGGTATATTTCTATAGCACATCAACACTCTCAACTTAGAACGTTACATGTCCTCAGACAACAAAACATAACAAAACAATACGCCAATGCTTAACCAAGAGAAACCTAGGATACTTATGGCATCCAATCATCAAATTCAAGCTCAAAATCATTACCCTTTCCACGTTTAATACTTTTAAAGCCCCAATTGTGTATTAATGAAGTACAACAATATTACTCAAAGGAATCAAGCTATGGCATTTTATTAGTAACAAATAACCATGTATATATACAAGTTACACTACCTAAACAAGTAAGCAACTAGTAATACAACCCATGCACCCTCATAATAAAGAAGTCCTACTAACTCATATATAAAATCAAGCAAGTCGATTTAGGGATGATCAATAGACACTCACACTCACAAAAGAAGTTCCAATCAATGCATGTCAAATACCATAGGCTTGCCCTTATTTTCTTTACCTTAGATTTCAGACAATTAAGTTAGGATCTCTATAGAACTTTTCTCGGCTTATAATGTAAGCTTAGAGGATGGTATGGCATGTACGGACCTTTAAACTGACTGGGCCTCGTTGCCACTACACTATCTTTGGGGTCTTACTTATTAACCAAATTTTTTTATTTCACCCTTATTTCTCTCTTTTATTCTTTTATTCACATTCAGGATGGGTGTGGTTTTTTTATTCATTATTTTTCAACTTAGGCATGGTATGACACCCCCAACTAAAAATTGTGCACTGTACTAAATGCGCTGAAACAAATTAAAATATAGGGAGGTTAGAACATACCTGGGATGCACTAGGCTCCCAAATCTTTTCTTTTTCCTTTTATTTTGATATCACACCCAACCCTAATTTCTTTTTCTCTCATTCAACCTTTTTTCATACCCACTATACATAATGCACCCCTATGATAGACACCCTTAACTTAAGTGATTCACCTCAGTTGAGGTGCACAATATCTAAAGAGGACCAGGGCTAAAACAGGTTCATGGTAACATAAATGGAAAGGTGAAAGGTGTAATAAAAAAATTGACATTCAGGCTCAAGATCAAGATCAAGGGATATAATTCACAAATTAGAAGGTCATTTAGGCAAAAAGTGGACTAAAATAAAAAATGGCCTATGATCCTTTCCTAACAAACTATAAAAAACCTAAGCAAGACTAACTGAGCAATTTTTGAATTTAACATAAAAAGGAACTGGGTAGCATCTCATACACACATGGCATATAGTTACATACCAATCTACTACCTATTTGGTTTATGTAATTGTTAGAAATTATTATCATGTTCCTAATTCTAATGGAATTACAAGATTCACAATAGTAACACATACACACATACATATATACATATACATATCACACAGTTCAAAAATAGACAATTAGAGAGGCATTATCATTTATCTTAAAAATCAACAAAAATATGTCAATTGCCCTAGATACTTATTTTTCTCCTAGTTAACCACAAACCATCATGAAACAAAACACAATACACCTAAATATGCTGGCTCTACTAGGAACAAGACTCCAGGAAAAAAAGGAACGACAACAAAAACCTCAAGAGGACATCAAGACCCAAAAGCAACCTCACCCTCAACTTAAAATCATGCATTATCCCTAATACAGCAAACCAAAACAAGAGACATAAAAACATACATGTGGCACCATAGGTTCAAAGATCCAACGTTAATAATAAAATACAAATACAAACAACAAAATACCTTGGTTTGCCTTCCAAGTAGAGCCTGATTTTACATCGCAGTATGATGGGACTTGGTTGGGTACTCAAACTTCCCCAACATGGGTACCTTATTTACTTATACTTCATCAAGGTAGCCCAAGAGTTGGCCTCCAGTTTTCTTTTTCTGCTTTATACTTACAAACTGTAGCCCTAATTATTTTTCTAATTTTCTATTATGCTCATGGGGTAGAGATATAAAAATTAAGGAACCAAGAAATAGATGTGGAATAATATACTTCCTGACACTTAAGTGAGGAATGTAGTTCTTTGATTCTGAATCAGCAAATTCAAAAATATAGAAATATGTTTCCTTCTCCTTGCACTCTTTTTCAGGCTCAGATGCCTCAATTAAGATATGACTATCTAAACAAAATATGAAAAAAATGATTTGAATGAGGTCCAATATACCCCAACTTAGGATTTGTAGTTATATTTAAATCCCTACATAATTCTAGTATGCTCTTTTAAAGCATGACACAATCCATAAGAGCATAAGTATTTCCAGACTCCTCCAATTTTAGCTTCTCAAGTTCTCTCTTAAGAATTCTTTCAGTCACACACCACCCATACCTAAGTTGTTAGGCATTCCACACCGTAGCATTTGCATTCTAATTCTACTTATAGTTTGTAAATATTCATGCCAAACCTATCAATCTTTTCAAAATGATCTTGTCTTCCTTTTTCATAAGTGCTAATATGTCAAGCATGCTTTCATTATGTTTTATTAATATACTTATCAAACTCTGGCAATAATGCACCATATCAAAAGAAATAGTATCAATAAATAAGGAGTCATCATCTCTCTATGCTTCTTCTAGCAAGGTTGTCATCTCAAGAAGAGTAGGAAACAAAATAAATAAAAGAAAAGAAAATAAAACCTAATAACTCCAAAAACTTCATCAAGAATACCGAGATCATATTTCCTAGAAATGGTACCAATATTTGATGACACTTACAATAAAGTTCCAATTAAAGGATGAAACAGTCGATCTCCAATATAGTAACTCAACTAGGTTGGGGTTGAATCCCAAGGGAATACATTAAAAATCCTTCTCAGACTTGTTAAATTACCAGGCAGTGCAAGGAAGTAAAAAAAAAGAAATTTTTGAAATAGAAAAGGAAGATGAATCGGTTTCTCTTGGTTGTAAAAACTCTAAGACAAACACCAGGCTTATGTTTCCCTTGGCTTCTCAACTCAGTAGACTTATCATTCACTATAGGAATATTCTAATATCTTGCATGTAGAATCGGTAAGTTATGTACCTTTTCAGTCATTTGGACAAGTAGAAGGATTTGACACTTTACCTTTTGAGTCTCAGGGTGTCGCATTACTAACCTTTATATTGATGCCACTTAACTATTAAATTTTGAGTCTCAAGTTATTAGATGAAATCTAATGGTCATTCACTATATTCTATCGTGTATTAATGGATCAAAAATTAACTCCCAAATTAGTGTTGTCTTTATCTTTTCCTTGTCACTACTCCTTTTTTAGAGTAAGTAGAAATATCTAGGCAGGATCCTAATGTGTGAACCCATTAAAAAATCAATAATAACAAATATAAAGCAATACATGTAAGAATCTGTATCTAGAATGACTTGATATTTCTTCTACTTTGTTAATCTGCCAGGGTTCCTAAAACCCTAGCTAAGGGATTTGCTTCTCATATTTTTGAGATCAATCATGGAATCCATAGATAAAATTACAAATCAATCTCACAATAATAAGAGAAGAAATGCCAAATTCTTAAATTAAATAACAAACCAAGATGGTTAAGAACTTGGCCCCAAAGGGCCTCCTTTTCAATCAATCAATATGTAAATCCCTATTCCTTAATATGTCAATGAATTGAATGAATAAACTAAACAAAGCCTAAAGGGTATTTATAGTTAACCCCAAACCCTAGATTTCAAATCCTAACTAGTGTAGGAAACATAATTACCCATACATAATAGGACTTAAAAACGTCATAGGAGTGTAATTGGGATACATAGAAACCCTAGGAAATGATTTCGAGCTGATTTATAAAAATCACTTTCAGTGGCTACCTACTCTCTGTACCCGCAGTCTTGCATAGGGAGAAGGTACTACCTACAGTCCTAACCCTAGGCACAAGTACAAGGCACGGGTACAAGTCCTATAGCCTAACTCTATAGATTTTGACCTCTGGAACCCAATTTGTCCACTTGCTATTTGTGGATCCTACATGCGGTCTATAGGTTGACTTGGTAGGTGCTGAGAGTCATCTTTTAAGCTCTTATTTGATTCTCAAACATTCTTTGGTCACGAACAAGACGGAAAGTGTCCGAAACATCTTTAATTACACCAAAAAGTAACCAAATGCACCTTTTCCTCCTGTTACACAAATTAGCATCCAAAATTCAATTTTCTGCAAAACACCTTAAATTGAACAAAATAGCATTAAGTACATACATATTCTCATAGTTTTAAAAATAAAAAGTTCTACATTTCTATATAGAGTCACGAATTAACAAACTGAACTCAAAATCTTGCAAGCTGATAAGCCTCATGAACTAATTCCTTCTTGCCTTTCTCATCATAAGCAATGCTCCCTGTAAACAACCTGCTAAGGGCTTTGGCCACAACATTGGCCTTACTTAAGTGATACAACATACATATATCATAATATTTCAATAACTCAAGCCACCTCATCTGGCAAAGATTTAGGTCTTTCTGCATAAACACATACTCTGAGATCTTATGATCAGTGAATACATCAACATGAACCCCATATAGATAATGCCTCCAAATCATTAAGGAAAAGGCAGTCAGTGCTAATTCGAGATCATGAATTGGGTAATTCTTTTTATAAGGCTTAAGCTGTCTAGAGGCATAGGCTATGACCTTACCTCGCTTCATCAACACAAAATAAAGATCAACACTGGAGGCATCACACTAAACCACAACCATCAGAACCCTCTAGTAGAGTCAATACTAAGGCTAAAGTGAGTCAGTCCTTCAACTCCTAAAAACTCTTCTCACAAGAATCTGACCACTGAAACTTGACTTTCTTCTGAGTCAGTCTGGAAATGGGAGAAGTAATAGAAGAGAACCCCTCAACAAACCTTCTGTAGTAACTATCTAAACCTAAAAAACTAATAATGTCTAATGGAGTGATGGTTCTGGGTTAGTTTGCTACTATTTTGGTCTTTTAAGGATCAACTCTAATACCATCACTGGAAATAATGTGATCAAAGAAGGCTACTGATCTCAACTAGAATTCAAACTTACTAAACTTAGAAAATAAGTGATAATCCTTATGGGTTTATAAAATAATCCTTAAGTGGTCTGCATTATTGCCTTTACTACGAGAATAGACAAGGATGCCATCTATGAAGTGTAATACCCTAGATCTTTGGTCCTTGAATTTTTTTAAAATTTTATCCTCACTATCCTGACTATGACTTACTCTACGAGTTGTAGAGAGTTTTGATGTGTTATTGAACAAAAATCATAGCCTGACCAGCATGTGTGGCTAAGTCTTTTGTTTTGGGTACGAGTGGCTTACTAAGAGTTTTGAGGATTTTTTATGGGTCATTGTGTGTAAATCATAGGATGTACAGTGTATACCTATATGGTTTTTGTGTTGACTACAACTGGACCTTATGAGTCATAGAGTCTCATTACTAGCCATGGTATACGAGTCATAAGGTCCATAGTGTGTATTCCTGGTGACACTTTCTTGACAACAAATCATATAGATGAGTCATAATTAGTCCTTATAAAACCTGTAATGACTGTCGATATATTTTTCCAACTTTTAATAGGGGTATTTTAGACATTTTTATTTATCGTAATAATAACCTATGACCTATAAACATACTTGGGGACCTATTTTCATCGATAACATACTCCAAATATTATTTCTTCTCTCTCAAGTCTCTTAAGCATTCATACTTAGGGTTTTCAAGTAATGGGTCAAGTAGAGCTTCAAGGGTTAAATTCTCTCCGTAATCTTGGGTATTTCAGGCATGTTACTCTTCCCCAACTATTAATTTGTTAAAGAATATGTTTTAAATAGTTCTCCGTATGGTTGTAATAAATGTTTTGGAACATGTGTTGAGGGTTTGGAATGGTTGGTGTTTATGTGATGTTTTATGTTTACATATGCATTGATTATGTTTTAAATACTGGTTTTGAAATCAATTTAATGCATGGGTATGGTGAGTAAACTTGGGGATTGTGAATTCCCTATGTTTTGTAAATATTAACAGTTGAATTGGTAATGACCTCAACCCCATATTGTGAAATTAGATTTGAATATGAAAAGTATGCACATTGAACTATTGCATAATGTGAACGCTAATAAAGTATGATGATTTTGATCAAACATTATGGGATTGTGTAATTCCTAAAGCTAATGTATAATTTAACTAAAGGGTTGTGATTTTCCCTTAAATAATGATAATTGTTTGACACATTAATATTACCTTGCACATTTAATTCGTATGACGATACAAGCAGCGTATGCCTAAATGAATATTGTAGTTCACTGAATGAGAATATGTGATAAATGTTTTAAGTGGGCTTTAAAAAGGGTTGTGTAGCTGAGTCATGAAGGTAGAGGTCCCAAGGGACCAATACTGGAAACAACAGTTGCCTACTTGGGGGTCTAAATAATCGGGTATTCGAGCCCCTCTTATTATTACACATGACTAGGAGGTTTGAGTCCCTCATATTATATTTATGATTAGGTGCTTAAGTCACATTGGTATGCCAGGACGTTATAGTTTGATAAGTCATCAATTTGACAACTTACTAGAACCTTTTAAGCCTAAATTATCATGCTTTTTCATTGATTTGTTGTTAATTTTTTACTTAATTCTCATTAGTTTAAGTAAAAGTTAAAATAATATGATGAGCAAGGAAATTTGATAAAAATAAGCTGAGTAAAAGGTGAAAGAGAAGAAATATGAGGAAAATGAACAAAAGCTTAAATGCAAGCCTAGGAGTCGACCATCAGCTACTGCGATCGTAGCCTGAGGGTCATGATTGCGACTTGTCAACAAGTCAATTGGAGGTAAATCTCAATAATACTACCATGATCGTGGGAGTCACAAATGTGGTCAAGTGATGGCAAACATGGTAAAGCGGAAAAGTTTATGATGAGCAGGGTGGCATTTTTGTAATTTTTGGAAAATATGGATTAGGGCTCAAATAGGGGGTTTTATCTTATTTTCACCATCTTTTTTCCATCTATCCATCTACCATATCTCTTGGAATTTTTGGGGAAAATACTACTGTACTACTCTTGGGTGAAGAATACATTAGAGTAATTCGTAAGTGAAGGATTGACAATTTCCATTGAAGATTTATTGAAATTTAAAGTTTGGATTTGTATTCTGTTAAAATTTCATGGATCAATTTGGTGGGAATTTAGGTATATCTTTACTTTCCATATTTATGAATAATTAATTATTCCTCTAGGGATTAAACTTGAATAGGTTATGATTAGTGTATGGATGTTGCTGATTTGTTCTCCAAATTAGCTATTTGTTATGGATTTTGCTTATACTCAATGCTTGAATTAGAAATTATGATGAAAACACCAATTTTGTAGGATTTCATACTATTATTAAAAGAGGGGTATTGGGTGAGGGGTATTTGTAAACAATAAAATGAGTTATCTTGTGGGATGACATCATCTTAGAAATAAGGGTGTTGATTGAGTTAACTCATTTGATAGTACCATCTGAGAAATATGGGTTATAATTAAGGTATTGGATTGGTTGTTTGGCCACATTCGTGAGGTGTTTGAAATAACCCACGAATAAAATTTAGTGTCTTATTGAAAGATTGACACCAATACCTCTAAATCAAGCCTACCCATGACTATAGCTAAATTTTGATAAATTCTCAATTTCCCATGTATAAGTTCACACCTAAAATGCATAACCCCAAGATCCGCTCCTAGTTGATCACACTCTAATTGTTCTTGAACATGAGGTTGTCCTTTAAAATCCAAAAATATTTATATCTTTGAAAACATTCAAAACCCTAAATATTTGTATCCTAGGTTTGAATTTAGCATGCAACTTTCATTTCGAACTTACTCGATCACCATTCACATTGTTCCTTATGGATTCGACCTCAACTCTTTTTTGGTTTATTGACACGACTTAAACCAGGGCATAGTTGTGTTGGGTGACTAAAGACCAATTGGGACCCGAGACTACCCCCATTTCCCAACCATAGTCTCATACACCATAAGCCAAATGAATTTTGATTTGATATAACATAACAAAATAGAACAATCATAAATCAAATACATTAAAAAAGTGTCATCCCCAATACCATTATAATTGCCAAGGTTGACACTAATACCGACCATAGCTAAAACTAAAGTCTAAGAAATTAAAAAGTATGTAGAGAAGACCATAACATAAAATAGAGACTTTCAGAGTATAGAAGCTCACCACTTCAACCCAACACCAAGTTGTTCCTGAATCCAATCACTGAGCAGGAGAAGTCATATGGCTGGTTCCTACATCACGTGGGAATAGAGTTGCCCAAGGATGGGTTGGTGGTGAACACTCGCATGTACTTAGGAATAAGGATAAAATAATGCCAATATTTAAAACCAAGTAAATAACCTTATGCAATCACGCACATATGTACATATATACCATGCCGAGAAAGGGAATCCGATTTAGCATACATTCAAATCATTATCCTGGGTTGTGTAGCTTGACCATCCTAAAACCATCCATAAACTCTATGGGTGTAGTGTTACCCGCTTAATGGGCCCCAGTATGTGTAGCCACACAAATTAGAGATATCATAGGAGTTGGGGATTCTCATGTACCATTCACCCACCGTGATACATATATACAAGTGTAACTTAGGGGATTTCTGTGTACCCCACAAGTATATGGTCACTATTACCAACCCTTATGTCGGCAAACATGAGTTTTTAGTATCTTTCCATTAGACTTACACCTTTATGATTAGCTATCATAACCCTCAATTATTGCCTAATAAAAACCTTAAGCACATAACTAACCTACTAATTCTAGATTTAATTTCCATGGAATTATCTAGTGGTATCATCATACCGACTATAGCTTGAAAGTAACATCATTGTCCAATACTTAGGGGATTCCCATGAACCCCGTAATTACCATTATTAAAATCACTTAGGGGATTTTCGTGTACCCGATAAGGTTTTTTATTTAAAATAAAGCAATGGACATCAAGGACTTACAATCTAACCATGTAAACCATCCAAACTAACTTTAAGTTCCATTACCATATTATGCAATGCAAAGTTTTCAATAAAAGTCCCAACTATGTAACAAAACCATTCTCATAGGCATTTTTTCAAACATGTTAAGGGTATAGTTTCCAAATCCAAAACCAAGTACCAATTTACCATTCCCATGCAACCACTTGTTCAAAACCATTAATATATCATGAAAACCATAATTAAGACATGGAAAAATATTATCAAATCAAGAACAACCAAAACACCCAACATAATTTAAAAATCCAAAGAGTACAATGTAAATACCATGAAAACCATTCATGAAAACATTATTTTAGTTTTAACTAACAATTTGGGAAGAGTAACATGTCTTTAGATACCAAAGAGTATGAAGAGAAACCACCTTGAGAGCTTAATTTACCACCTTAAAAGGAACCCTAGCCCCTTCTTAACCGAAGAGCTTGAGAGAGATTTGAGAGTGTTTCTAGTGTTTTGATTTAGAATAATAAGGTATATGATATACCAAAAGTGTTTTGAGTCATGGGGTTATAAGGGTATAAAAGGGGAAATATCCAGAATATCCCCAAATTAAACTCTACAAATTCCCGCATGAGGGTATGACTAACATACGAGTAGTACCCACCACTTGTGCCCTAAGCTAAAACTAGGTCTTCAACACTGACGAACATATGACCATAAAGCCAAACTCGTACCCAAGCATATGATAAGTACCCTAGAACCATACCTCTGGGATAATAGAATCATATAGGCTGGACCTAGGACATCATATGGCTAGAACTATACTTCTAGTACCTTAACAAATTACTAGTATGATGTCCATTTGTACCTTGGACAGAAACCAACCAAACCTCACTAATCAACATAAGAGTTAAGGGCCCTAAATCGTACCCTATCATATGACAAGTACCCTCAATCGTATGTGTCCAGAAGCTCAAACACAAGAAATTTTCTAAGGATTAAATGCCAAGGTGTTTCATTTATACTGACAAGGATTACCTTGTACTTAATTTGACATGTAAGTTGAGCGTTATCAAAAATGGTGTCGTTGTCGGGGAATAATTTGGTGTATTGAGTTAGTTTAGAATTTTAGCTTACTTGCTTTGATTCAAACTTGTAAATATTTATTTGTGATTTTATTTTGTTTCATGTGTTAGGTAAATTTTTGTTTTTTATTTGTCACTATGGCATCTTGGAATGAATATGAGTTTGGTGGTCACAAATATTATTCTACAATCCATGTCCATATTGTAGTAGACCTAAAACACCCCAGGTATTGATCTTTGAGATTTTTTAAAATTCTATCCTCATTGTCCTAACTATGACTTACCCTATAAGTCGTAGGGAGTCTTTACGGGTCATATGACCCTAGTCATATGTGTCCAGTGAATGGTACTTGAGTTACGGCCCTAATTATGACTTGGGGTCATGAGTCGTAAAGACCTATGATGAGTCGTTGGACCCAAATCATAGCTTAAATAGTGTGTATGGATAAGTCTTTTACTCTAAGTATGAGTGGCTCACTACGAGTCATAAGAACTTGTTATGAATTTTTTTTGTGCAAATTATAGGATGTCCAATGTTTACCCCAAATGGTTTCTGTGTTGACTAAAACTGGATGATTGTAAGGTCTATTTATGAGTCGTATTAATTGAGTTGTAGGGTCAATAGTGCATGTGTACCCTTGTAATTATCTTGGCTACAAATCCTGGCAATGAGTTGGAATAAATACCTACGAGCCGTATAGTGACCCATAGACACTAACAGCTAAATTCTAACTCTGAATTTTAGGTCACTGTGGATAGTTCCCTTCTTACCCAATCAAAATCCCACATTTATAAAGCACTCAAGAGGGGTTATTTCTCATTCATAACATGATTCAACTCTTAGAACTCTCTTAAATTCTCTTCAGCAAGATACTTGTGGTTTCTAAGAAGTAAGTCATCCAAGGGCTCAAGGGTGGAATTCTTTCTATGAAACTTTATATTTTAGGCATGTTAGTCTTCCCCATCTATTATTTTGTTTAAGAATATGTTTTAAATAGTTATTCATGAGGTTTTGAAGTTGGTTTTAGAACATGGGTTGAATGTTTTGAATGTTTAAGTTTGAAAATATTTTCCCATGGTTTACATATTATTGTTCATGCTTGAATTATTGTTTTGAACTTGTGGTGTGAATGGGTGTGGTGAATAAACTAGGGGATTGTTATTTTCCCTAACTTGTGACTTTTGAAGTGGTAATAACCTCAACCTCATATTTTGAAACTGGTTTTGAATATAAAAAATATGCATATAGAAATACTCTTTAACTATCACACAATGTAAAAAGTTAATGAAACACAATGATTTTTAATTTAACCTTGTGGGGTTGTGTAATTCCCAAAGATAATGTATAATTAAATCAAGGGGGGTATGAATTTCCCCAAATAATAAAATTGTTTTGGTATGTTGATGTTATCTTGCAAGTGTAGTTGGTATGAAGATACCAACGATGCGTGCCAAAATTTATATCATGGTTAAATGGATAGGAATGTGTGGTAAATCTTTTAATAGAGATTTATTGAGGGTTGTTTAGCTAAGTCATGAAAGTGGAGGACCCGAGGGACCAATATTATAAATCGCATTTGCCGATGCGGGGTTCTACACGAGTGGGTGGTTCGAGTACCCCTTGTTATTATCATATTATTTAGAAGTTTAAGTACCCCATATTATATTACATAATTTGGTGCTTGTGTCACCTTGATATGCTGGGAGGTTTGAGTCCCTCATAGTGCATATGTATACCCTCTGGTTTGTGCGGCCACATGCCATGAGGCTCTTCCATCTAGGAGAGAGCTGCGACAATATAGCCTATCGGTGCTTTCTTATGTTATGATGGTTGAGCTAAATAATACATGATAAAGTTTTAAAGTACATGCTAAGCCTTGTTCCCTACCCCAGTACGTGATATATCTATGTATTTAAATATGATAATCTGTATTAGATTTTGGACTGGTTTTGAATTGTTATCCATGGCATTATTTTACCCCCTATCCTTGAGTTATATATTAGTTCTCAACCCACTAACAATTTGCAGACGCGGTATCCCTATGCGATATAGGCACTAAATATACTTTTACTTTTCCTGCATAGAGTTAGGTGGATCAACTCGGTTCACAGATTCATTATTGTGTTGTGAGCTTCTATTCCCCAAAATACTTAGAAATTTCATCAATTCTCATCATAGACTAGAATTGATAGTTTACATTATCATTAACATTATCATTATCATTGTCAGGGTCGGGGGCATGTTCTGATACTTGATTGATTTCGATTTTTTTTAGAAGGCTTTGTTAGGTTACTGTTCACTTGGGTGATGATGTTTCTTGGTTGTTTTAGAAACTTTTTGGCCATTTGCTTATCCTAAAGTCTTTGATTTTATCTTATACTATTTTGTTATATGCTCAAAATTTATCTGACATAAGGGTATTGTGTTTTATTAGTTAGGTGCAGGGGGTTTTCTTTGGTCGTTATTGGACTTGACATACCCATCATGGACATGCCTTGGTTTGGGTCATAATAAGACCCTAATTTTTGCAAAATTATAAATATGATCCCTGAAAAGAGGTGTGTGCACCATCATAATCCAATTAGGAGTATGATTTTTCTTTATATGGTGGTAGAGATGTACAATGGAGTTATTGTCCAAATGCGTCCTCCCCTAGTTATAGTATTAAAAAGGCTAGTTTTTCTTATGAGTTTTATAGGTCTCATGATGTGATAAAATAAGAACAACCTACTACATATAATGGTGTTGAAGCAATTCTTTTAACTATCTTGGACTGGGTGACTGCATTGGAAGAGGACATACATCTCTTATATCATTCCATGCCAGCATTTGGAAAAGGAAGTGAAAAAAAAAAGAAGTGGGTGAGGAGGCCGACCTTTCAAGTACCATGAATATGCCCAATCTTTAAAATGAGGTTGATAAAGAAAAGATATCAAGCCATGTGGTTGATGGTGAGCTTGATGTTAAGGAATTCTTGGTGATTTTCCAACCAACCAAACCAAAAACAATGAAGAATGCCAAAATTGAGGAAATGGCACTAGATTTGAAAGAAAAAGTCAAGAAAATCCTTTTTCAAGGATCTAGTTCATTTAGGAGTAAGAATATTGAGAATAATGTGACTCTGGAATTTGAAAGATAACCTCATTCCAACCATTTGTGAGATTATTCTTGGTGGATGTGATATAAGTCGAACCACCTGAGCAAATGATTAACTTTGGAGATCAGGAACAAAATCCTTACATTTTGGAGTTTGTCATTCCAAAAGGGCAAAATGACGTCCATTAATTGAAGGCCCAGAAGTGCAAAATCTAATGTTTCACTAGTAGTTTATTGAGGTTCTCACTGATACCCAATGAGACTACTCACAATTTTGACGTGAAGTTGGGTAAAAGGTTTAAATCTTCAAAGTGGCAGGATAGAAAATGTATCGTTGTGCCCTTACCTTTGCCCAAAGTTCCTCAAAGATATATTGATCTAAAGTTGGGGTGGCGATTCAAATTTTCTAAATAGAGACATAAATGATAATCAAATGATATCATGCCGTGACTTTAACTAAGACGCTTCTTGGAAGGCAACCCAAGGAATTTTTATTGATGTCTTCTAAAGTTTTGATTCAATTTTCAGCCTGTTTTTAGGTGATAGCATATGTTGGAAAAGGTATCTTAAGAATAAAACCCTGGATAAGTTTATTAGGCTTTTATTTTATAATTTTCCTATCTTAAACAAGCTCATAAGGTAAGATCTTAGTTAAATTTTCTTTAACGCATGAATAGTAACACATTCAATGATTTCTTTTAGTTTAATTTAATTCATTTGAGCTTAAATTGGTTGAATGTGGGTGCTGGGATAAAATTTTTTGAATTTGTGCCTTGTTTCAAAGACTCAATAGCAAAATTCTTGCTTTCATACTGTAGTACATACTATGTGTTTGAAACACCCACTTGTAGTTTGTTTTCTTAATTATGTGATGGCTGATTTAATTTGGTTAATATAATTACAAATGGCGTGTTTTATGATGAAGTGGTACATTGAGCTTCTTCACATGTGTTGTTATTGTATTTTTCAAGCTCTTACCTAACCACATATTTGTAAAAATATTGATAAGAGAGGAACGCCTAATGTTCTTGTAAAGGCTAATGTGAATTTTCTTGAGGCATTATGTGATTATTTTGGGAGCATAGTTTTGAATCCAATTGGTCTTAAATATTGGATAACCGGTAGTTTTTGGTTTAAATTGTTGATGAATGTTGTGTCCATAATTTGATCGATTAATGTGCTTATCATAACATCCCCGGGTAAAGTATAAGTAACTCGAGAGACATCAATCCTTGTCTTGTCCTATGGTAGATTGGGTGATGCCGTTCTCAAGGGTATAGGGTCATTTGTGTTTCTATTAGTTCCATGATTGTTTTATGAGCTAAATGGATGATATGTGAAGTTGTGAGGAAATAATCCAATAAAGTGTAATGATAATGTTTCCTTAGATTCACCCAAGTTGTTCTTTAATTATTTAGGAAGAGGTAAAAGTTCAAAAATACTTTTAAAATGTCATTGGAAGAAATGAAATGATTGTGAGGAAAAAACCAAAAATATAATTTTCTTTTTGAAAAAGATCAAGGATGTTTTTGAGCTCTCTTTTGTATGAGACCATGAAATTCAATTTTTGGCTCTCTTTACAAGGATGAGTCCTTGACCTAGAGTAACCTACTAAGCTTAAATTGGTTAGGAGACTTACTTTTTTCTCTGTGAGTATGATTCCATATGTGGTGAGATTTTTGAAATAATTCTTGTGCAAATGTGTAGTCTAGAACTTATCCCAAGTGTGTTCAAAGTGAAATCCTAGACAAGCCTTGTTTGGAGGATGACCTAAGGCCATTTTTGACCCGTTACATAGCAAAATTTGCTCCTAACATTGTTTCCTAATTAACTCCTTTGAGAGTTTTTGCCATCTTTCTTTCTTATTGCAATGATAATCTTGCTAAAATGCATGAACCTTTTTGAAAATCTTTCTTTTCACACTTAACCTCCCTTGATGCATCACATGATTCTAAATAATGGATTATAGACAAAAGCCTAAGTTTGAAGGGTTGTGTATTTGGGAGAAGAATATAAGGGTTGTTTAAATTCCTGGTTAGGGGTAAAAATGTTATACGCTAAGATGATCCAAGAAAGTTCTATGTAAAATTGTCAACTCATGTGCTTAAAACATAAAAGATTTGCTTGATGATAAAGTTGAATAGCCTAGCCTATAGAACTTGAAGAGAAATTAGATGAGCGAGGGGCTAAGAATTAATTATTGGTAGACATTCTCTTGAATATTCAAAAAAGGGGAATAAAGAAAATGGTGTCTTTGAATTGTTTGGTAAATGTTAAATAAAAAGTTAGGGAAATGTGGGAAATAATTTGAAGAAAAATAAGGTGGATAGTTTGAAAATTTTAGATGTAGAAAGGGTTGAACGATTGAATTGAAGGGGACCTTTTAGTCATTTGATCCATATATATTCTTTTACACACCTTAAACCATCATCTTGACCCACAAGAACTTCGTGATTCCAAACTAGGTAAGTCTACATTAGTGATGAAAATCACAAAGGGCAAGCCTACGGTTCTACTCATTGTTCTTGAATTTATTTGTGAGAGTGACTGTGAATCTTTTATTATTTGAGCTCCCTTATAAATTTCAATGTCTTGTTTGTGAGAAGCTATCTTTTGCATGTGAGCAACATCGAAACTTTGGGGTAGAGGGTAAATTCTTACGCCCGATTTGGATAAATGGGTGAAGTAATTTGCATCATGAAGATTGAGACAATCTTTGAAGATTTTGTGTCTCCTCTTAAGTTGCTTTGTTTATTTAGAAGGTTTATTTATTTCCTCATAAATATATGTTTATTGAAAAATTTTGGTTTGCTTATTGCTATGCCATGTTTGGAAAGTCTTTGTAGAGCTTTGTTAGCTTATTCCTTTAGTATTGATTTTATTTAGGTGGAATTGACTTAAATACCATATCTTGTTGAATTATCCTTATTTACTTGAGTACAAGCAACAATTTAAGTTTGGGGGTTTGATAAGTCGTCAATTTTAAAACTTGCTAGCACCTTTTAAGCCTAAATTATCATGCTTTTCCATTGATTTGTTGTTAATTTCTTACTTAATGATCATTTGTGTAGGTAAAAGTTGAAATGGGAAGATAAGAAACTTGATAAAAATGAGCTAACAAAAAAGTGAAAGAGAATAAATGTGAGAAAAAGAATGAAAAGATGAAATGTGGACCAAGAGTCAACTCTTGGGTAAAGAATACAATAGAGTAATTCCTAAGTGAAGGATTGACAGTTTCCATTAAAAATTTGTTGAAATTTAAAGTTTGGATTTGCATTCTCTTAACTTTCATGGATCAATTGGGTGGAAATTTAGGTATATCCTTACTTTCTATCTTTTTGAGTAGCTAATTTTATGGTTATGCTTGAAAAGGCTTTGATTAGTGAACGGGTATTGGTGATTTGTCCTCCTAATAGCTATTTTTTATGGGTTTTGATTGTACTCATGAATTAGAAATTGTTAGTGAAAACTCCAATTGTGTAAGATTTATACCATTCTTGAAGGGGGCGGTATTGGGTAAGGGGTATTTGTAAACAACAACTTGAGTTAGCTTGTAGGATGACATCATCTTAAAAATAAGGGTGTTGTTTGAGTTAACTTATTTGATAGTACCATCTTAGAAATAAGAGCGCTAATTGAGGTGTTGGATTGGTTGTTTATACATATTCGTGAGGTGTTCGAAATAACCCACGAATGAAATTTAGTGTCTTATTGGAAGATTGGCACTAATACCTTTAAATCTTGCCTACCCATGACTATAGCTAAATTTGGATAAATTCTCAATTTCCCATGTATAAGTTCACACCTAGAATGGAATAACCATAAGATCTGCCCCTAATTGTTTACACTCTAATTTTTTTGGCCTTGAGGTATTCCTTTAAAATCAAAAAAATAGTTATATCTTTGAAAACATTCAAAACCCCACAAATATGTAATACCCCGTACTTCTACCTAGCTTGAAATCGTCCCAAGAATTTTAGAAACTTACTTTGAAATATGACTCCATTTTTGTACATGTGGAATTTTTAAGATTTTCACTTTTTATCATGTGGAAAATTGAATTAGCTTTCCAACGATACGAATTTCTTCTAAATTCGGTAATAGAGTAAAAAGTTATGGACATTTTACTCAGAGTTGTCAAAATCGCCCAGGTGCGACGGCTAGGTTGACGGACCATCGACCTAGCGACGCACCGTCGGCTAGACCATTGCAGTCAAGGCATTGAGTCAACCTTCTGGATAAGGTGCCACAGACAGGTTGACGGACCGTCGAACTTACGATGGACCGTCCTAGAAGTTGTCGCTATAAGTCAGTGAGTCTTTTTTTTTTGTCCACATATGACAGTCGAAAAGATGGACCATCGAGCCAACGATAGACCATCTTAAAAGGCATCGCAGGTCCCATTTAGCGAATCTTAAGTAATTTTTTTAAAGGGTAGTTGGGTCTTTTTTTCCATCTGTTTTAACCCCTAATTATACCAGACCAAGGCTCATAAGTTCATTATTCATTTACAACATCAAATTAGGGTTTTCTCTTAAAGATAATCCCCAAGAACAAGATCCAAATCCTTCTTCAAGAAACCGAGAAATTCAAGTTCTTCAAGTCCAAGAACTTCAAGAAACTCACATTCAAGGTATGTCATGTGTTGATTCATAGGTCCCTTTCACCCATGAATCTCAAGAATCTCTTTTCAAAATCCAAGATTTGTGTATTTATGAATGTTCATAATTTAAATTGAATTGAAATTCATGTTCATGATGTTGTGGGGTTTTGATCCACGTTTTAAATTACATATTCCAATGATTGACCCTAGAATGTGGCTATTTTCATAATAATCATGATAAACCCCCTTCAATTTACAAGTTTATTGATGTATCCATGATTATTAGATGTGTTGATGATTGTATAACCAAAGCATGCTCCTCATGTGTTCGATTAAATGCCTATCTGAAGGAAAAGTGCCAAACTAGCATGATAATACGAAATCCCCCTTTATGTACAAGTTTATGCATGTCCAGTGTTTGATGAAATGTCTTAGTCAATGAATTATAGATATATGTGTAGCCATTGTGTTGCTTTAGAACTTGTACTTCATGAAATCTCCAACTTATTGTATTATGGATTGTGATGTTGGTAGGGTATTCAAGGAAGTCATGCTTTGCCAGTTTCCATCTATTGAGTCCTGGGGGTACTTGTACCCAAAAATTTAGTTGTGTTGCCTAGAATCAGTGTCATGTTTTCAAGATACTCCCAGTCAAGACATGATTTATAGAATTCAATCAATTTCATGACTCAGGAAAACTCAGTAATCTCAGTAGTAATTCATCAGTCAACAGAACTCACCTAACTCAGTCTAGTTAGTTTAGTCAATCATGTCAGTGTATATTAAGATGGGAGTAGAAATTAGCACCGAGCAAACCTAAAGAGGAGAACCCATTTGTTATATGAGGGTGTGATTCTTAGAAGCAATCCTTGTGTTCCAGAACTACGTCGCCAGTGTAGGTTGAGAAATCATAGCCTGTTATATGAGGGTAGATGAGGTGTCTTAACCTGTTATATGAGGGTTCCAACCATTATCGCGAGATTTACCTATTATATGAGGGTCACTTACAGATTATTCTTACCAGTGGCACGGTATTGACATCCTTCCAATTAGGGTTACAGATTGGACCCCAACTTAACTATATTGCATTATTTGGGTCATGTCGGTTAAATGACTACTTCTCATAGTTTTAGTACAGAATCAAGACTGTCAATACATTTATTCAGTCTCAGTGATAGATCTCAGATAGTTCTATAGGATTTAGGACTATCAGATACAGTCAACTCAGAATAGTATAGAACTCAGCTAGTTTCACCAGAACCTAGACTGTTAGATACAGTCGCTCAGTATCAGTTATTTTAGTTATATAGAAACAAATATGTCATGTTATCAGTAGTCAGAATCAATAATCATTTGATAACGAACTCAGTTATAGTTATTATGTAGTCATGCATGTATTCTCACGTTCATGTTATTTTAGTCAGTTAGTATAGTTCATGCATATGAATCCTTTTGCATTTAGCCTACCTCACATGCATACTAGTACATTCAAACATACTTACGCATTTGTGCTATGGTGTTTTATACCATAGGTTCAGAAGCACGAGCTCCATAGCATCAATAGTATTCCAGTCTCAGCAGTCAGAGGTAGCAGTGAGTCCTCATCCTTCAAGGACATGACCATTACATTATTATATCATTAATTAATTTATTATTTGGAGTTAGTTGGGGACATTTTCCATTAACTCCTTATTCAGACAGTTCAGTCAGTTAGAGGCTTTTCAGAATATAGTATGTTCAGACAGTTTATTTCAGTTGTTTTGGGTATTTCATACCCCATCCAGATGTTATGTTCTTTTAGCTATCATGTCTCAATTTTGAACTTTATGGCTTTTTAGCCTTTATTTCCAAATTTCTACAGTATTTGATGCAGCGTTCAAGTATAGATATTAGTCATGGTTTAGCTTATGGTCCTTTGGGGTCATGAACACCATGTAGAATTTCGGTTACTAGATTCGGGGTGTTAAAAACTTTATATCAGAGCCTAAGGTTCAATAGTGTCATAGGAAGTCTGAAAGATACATCTAGTAGAGTCATATACATGGGTGTGTTGCGCACCACATTTATGTTCAAGAGGCTGTAAGATGTTTTATGAAAAGTTTCCCTTCATTCAGTATTCATTTCATGCCAGTGAGTATAATCTCAAGATAATCTGTTAGTTTAATCCATTTCTCCCTTTCTTCTACAGAACATGCCTGCAAAAAGAAAAAACCAAAATCAGTCAGCCCCTCAGCCCGAAGATCCATTGGGAGAACATATTTATTATGCAGAGTTCAAACCCACATTCACTAATATTACTCAGTCAGTTGCTGATCAGAAGAAATGGCCGGCTGTCATTTCGTCCAACCCAGTGGCCAATTCAGCTGCATCTAAGATTCAGGACTTCACCCGAATAAATCCTTCATCCTTTTTCAGGTCTAGTTCAGATGAAGACCCTTAGGAATTTCTTGATCAAGTTCAGAAAGTTATGGATATCATGAGGGTTACTTCTAGTAAGAGTGCGGAGCTAGATACATATCAGTTGTAGGATATTGCTCAACTTGGTGCAAACAGTGGATGCCAGAGAGGGTTATAGATGCAAGGCCTATTGAGTGGGAGAAGTTTGCTACTGCATTCTTAGATAGATTCTTTCCCCTAGAGCTGAGAGAAGCTAAAGTATTAGAATTTATCAACCTCAGGCAGGGCAACATGATGGTGAAAGAGTATTCTCTTAAGTTTACTCAACTAGCCAAATATGTTCCTCATGTAGTTGCAAATAGCAGGGCTAAGATGAGTAAGTTTGTTTCTGGGGTGAATGATAGTATAGTCAATGATTGCAGGTCTGCGATATTGAATAGTGACATGAACATTTCCAGGATTATGACCCATGCTTAGCAGATAGAAGAGAAAAATATTAAGATAATGGAGAAACAGAATAACAGAGCAAGGATAGGTAGTTTCAACTTTACTCAACCCAAATCAGAAGGACAAAACCGTTCCTAGTTTCTTCCTAAGTCAGCAGTTCCAACTCCTTTTTTAGCTAGTGCTCCAGCTCCTAAGTTCAGGGATGGCAATAAAGATAGGGCACCAGGCTCTAAGTCTTAGGGCAGTGTTAGTAGTGCCCGCACCTATCCTCTTTGCAAGAATTATGGAAAGAACTATCAGGGTATTTGCAGAGATGGCAGCGGCATTTGTTTTGGATGTGGCAAGCCAAGGCATAGAGTCAGAGGCTGTCCTCAGCTAGGTAATTACGGTCAATAGAACTGTCCCCCAGCTCAGTCCTTTCACCCAAACTAGCAGGGTGCCACCTCCAGCGCTACTAGTGGGCAATGCCCAAATCGAATTTATTCTCTCCAATCCCAGAAAGATCAAAAAAATTCTCCGAATGTGGTTAATGGTATGTTACAGATCTTTCATGTGTATGATTATGCTTTGCTAGATCCAGGTGCTTCCTTGTGTTTTGTTACTTCCTATATAGCAGGCGATTTTGGAGTCAGTCTCAAAATTCTAGCAGAGCCTTTCTCAGTCTCTACCCCAACGGGTAGAACCATCATAGCCTAGCGGGTATACAGGAACTGCCTAATTATGATATTTTAGAAAGTCAATTCAGCAGACTTAGTTAAATTAGAGATGACTGATTTTAATTTCATTCTTAGCATGCATTGGATTCATTCCTGCTATGCCAAAGTCAACTGCAGAAATAGAATAGTCTAGTTCTATTTTCTGAATGAACCTGTCCTAGAGTGGAAGGGTAATTCTTCAGCATTTAGAGGTCATCTTGTTTCCTACCTTCGAGCATGGAAAATAATATCTAAAAAATGTGTCTATCCTCTTGTTCGAGTTAAGGACACTAGTTCTGAAACTCCTAGTCTCAAATCAGTCCTAGTAGTGAATGAATATTTAGATGTTTTTCCCGAAGATCTTCCAAGAATTTCTCCTGAAAGGAAAATAGACTTCGGCATTGATCTTCTTCCAGATACTCAGCCTATGTCTATTTCTCCTTACAAAATGGAACCAACAAAACTCAGAGAATTGAAAGAGAAGTTGAAGGATCTCCTAGATAAGGGATTCATCAGACCAAGCATATCCCCTTGGGGTGTACCAGTCTTATTCATGTGCAAAAAAGATAGTTCCCTCAAAATGCGCATTGATTACCGTCAGCTCAATAAAGACACTATCAAGAACAAGTATCCTCTTCCTAGAATCAATGACTTGTTTGAACAACTTTAGGGTGCCAGCTATTTCTCTAAGATAGACTTCAGATCAGGCTATCATCAGCTCAAAATCAGATAATGTGACATTCCAAAAATAGCCTTTCGTACTTGGTATGGTCATTTCAAATTCTTAGTTATGTACTTTGGTTTTACTAATGCCCCAACAACTTTCATGGACTTGATGAATTGGGTGTTCAAGAAGTACTTGGACATGTTATTCATAGTCTTCATAAATGACATTCTGGTCTATTCCCGCAGTGAGCGTGATCATGCAGACCATCTCAAAATTATTAATTAGACCCTCAAAGATCATCAGATGTTTGCCAAATTCAGTAAGTGCAAATTTTGCCTAAGGTCAGTAGCATTCCTTGGTCATATCATTTTTGGTAAGGCATTAGGGTTGATCCTCAAAAGACTGAAACAGTAAGAAACTGGCCTAGACTTATCTCTTTATCAGATATCAGGAGTTTCTTGGGTTTGGCTGGCTATTATAGATGGTTTGTTAAGGGATTTTCTTCTATTACATCCTTTATTTCCAGATTAACTCAGAAGAAAATCAAGTTTCAGTGGTTAGATCTTTGCGATAAGAGTTTTCAGGAGTTGAAGACTCGACGCACCTCAGCTCCAGCCTTAGCTCTTCCAGATAGTTTAGATGGGTTCATAGTGTATTGTGATGTATCCAGACTAGGTTTTGGTTATGTTCTCATGCAGCATGGTAAGGTCATACACTATGCCTCTAGACAGCTTAAACCCCATAAGAAAAATTATCCTACTCATGATCTTGAGTTAGCAGCCGTAGTTTAGTATTAAGGATTTGGAGGCATTATCTATAGGGAGTTCATATTGATGTGTTCACAGATCAAAACAGCCTTCAGTATGTCTTTTCTAAAAAAATCTAAATCTTCATCAGAGAAGGTGGTTAGAGTTCTTGAAAGATTACAATATGAGTGTCCTTTATTATCTGGGAAAGGCCAATATAGTAGCCAATGCTCTCAGTAGACTGCCTATGGGTAGTGTTGCTCATGTTGAGGATAGTAAGAAGAAGTTAGCTCAGGAAAACCATCAGATTGCTAGACTAGGAATTTTCTTAGTCGATTCAAAGAAGGGTGACATATGGGTTCAGCGTAGTTCAAAATTATTTTTAGTTTTTGAGGTGACAGAAAAGCAAGAAAGAGATCCCAGTCTAGTCAAGTTGAAAGAGTTAGTCAAAGATCAGAAAGTAGAGGTTTTCTCCCAAGGGGGAGATAGTGTTCTGCATTGTCAGGGTTGTCTGTGTGTTTCAGGTGTAGATGACTTGAGGCAATGAATTATTGCAGAAGCGCATGGTGTACGTTACTTTATTTATCCAGGGTCCACAAAGATGTACCGCAACTTATGGGAAATCTATTGGTGGAGTGGGATGAAAAGAACTGTCGCAGAGTTTTTGGCTAAGTACTTTACTTATTAGCAAGTCAAGATAGAGCATCAAAAACCTAGTGGGTCCATGCAGGAGTTTAGTATTCCTACTTGGAAGTTGGAAGAAGTGACATGGAATTCGTGATGGTTTTGCATCATACTCATCGCCAGCATGATTTAGTTTGGGTCATTGTAGATAGAATGACCAAATCAGCTCATCTCCTTCCAGTCCATATGTCTTATTCAATCGAGGATTATGCCAAACTCTACATCAGAGAGTTGGTCAAATTGTATGGTGTTTTGTTATCTATTATCTCAGATAGAGCTAACCAGTTCACCTCTAATTTCTAGAAAGCGTTCCAAAAGGGTATTGTCACCCAAGTTTATATTAGTACCACCTTTCATCCTTAGACAGATGGTCAAACAAAAAGGACCATTCATACTTTAGAAGATATGCTAAGGGCGTGTGTATTTGATTTCAAGGGTAGTTGGGATAACCACTTACCTTTGATTGAGTTGTATATAACAACAGCTATCATTCTAGTATTCGGATGGCTCTATTTGAAGCTCTCTATGGTAGGAGATGCAGATATCCAATCAGTTAGTTTGAAGTTAGTGAGGCCTTAGTCATAGGGCCTGACTTAGTATTTGACACTTTAGAGAAAGTCCTATTGATCAGAGAAATACTTTGGGCTTCTTAAAGCTGACAGAATTCTTATCCAGATATGTGCAAAAAGGATCTCGAGTTTGAGATTAGTGATTATGTCCCATAAAAGGAGTAAAGATATTTGGCAAGAAGGGAAAGCTCAATCCCCGATATATCGGTCCCTTCAAGATTCTTAGTCGCTTCGGCAAGATGGCTTATGTGATCGAATTGCCTTCAGATATAGCCTCAGTTCATCCAGTCTTTCTTATCTCTTTGCTCAAGAAGTGCATAGGTGACCCAGTGGTCGTAAACCCTATTCAGAGCATAGATGTTCAAAATAGCCTCTCTTATGAAGAGAATCCATTCGAAATCCTAGACTATCAGACTCGTAGGCTGAGGAATAAAGAAGTACCTCTAGTCAAAGTTCTTTAGAAAAATTAGTCCATCGAGAGAGATACTTGGGAAGTAGAAGCAGACATATGTACCAAGTATCCTCACATCTTCTCCACCAATTTAGATCAAGCTCAAGGTAACAGTTCTCCTTAAGATTTTCAGTTTCATGTTCAGATTTCAGTAATAAGCTTGGTCTCCATTTCATATTTAGAATTCTATGATAAACTTGGTATAAACTACCATTGCATATTCAGTCATGCATTCATGCCCCAGTTAAGTCATATAATCATGGATCAGATATGCATCCTCATTGTGAGAAACTTAGTTCATCATTACACTCAGTCATGCATTCATGATTTAGTTATACATATAACAGTATGCATGATCAGTATGATATCTTCAGTTATTATTCATGTAAGTCATGAGATCATGTTCTAATTGTACATGTTTAGTATACATGTTAGTTTATATTCTCCACTCTCGTTCAGTCTCATTTGAAGAAGAATGTTCTCAAGGGGGAGATATTGTTATACCTCATACTTCTACCTGACTTAAAATCATTCCAAGAATGTTAGAAACTTACTTTAAAAAATGAATCTATTTTTGTACACGTGGAATTTTTAAGATTTTCACTTTTTATCATGTGAAAAATTGAATTAGCTTTCCAACTATATAAATTTCATCCAAATCCAGTATCAGAGTAAAACGTTATGGATGTATTACTTAGAGCAGTCAAAATTGCCTAGGTCCAACGGTCAGGTTAACGGATCGTCGATCTAGCGATGGACCGTTGCCTAGACCATCGCAGCCAAGGGAGTGAGCCAACCTTCAGGATAAGATGCAATAGACAGGTTGATAGACCGTCGAACTGACGACGGACCATCACCCAAGCCATCGCTATAAGGAAGTGAGTTTTTTTTGGTCCACGTACGACGGTCAAAATAATGGACTATCGATCCAATGATGGACCATCGCACGAGCTATTGTAGGTCCAGTTCAGTGAATTTTAAGTCATTTTTAAAGGGTATTTGGATCTTTTTTTCACCCATTTTAACCCCTAATTATATCAAACCAAGGATCATAAGTTCATTATTCATTCACAACATCAAATTAGGGTTTTCCCTCAAATATAATCCCCAAGAACAAGATTCAAATCCTTCTTTAAGAATCCAAGAAATTCAAGTTCTTCAAGTCTAAGCACTTTAAGAAACTCACAATCAAGATATGTCATGTGTTGTTTCATCGGTCCCTTTCACCCATGAAGCTCAAGAATCTCTTTTCAAAATCAAAGATTTGTGTATTTATGAATGTTCATGATTTAAATTCAATTTAAATTCATGTTCATGATGTTGTGGGATTTTGATCCACATTTTAAATTACATATTCCAATGATTGAACCTAGAATGTTGTGATTTGCATAATAATTATGATAAACCCCCTTTAATTTACAAGTTGATTGATCTATCCATGACTATTAGATGTGTTGATGATTGTATAACCAAAGCACGATCCTCATGTGTTTGATTAAATTCCTATGTAAAGATCCTCATGTGTTCGATTAAATTCCTATGTGAAGGAAAAGTTCCATATTAGTTTGATAGTATGAAATCCCCCTTTATGTACCAATTTATGAATGTCCAGTGTTTGATGAAATGTCTTAGTTA
Organism: Capsicum annuum; assembly: GCF_002878395.1. NCBI lineage: Eukaryota > Viridiplantae > Streptophyta > Magnoliopsida > Solanales > Solanaceae > Capsicum > Capsicum annuum. The sequence continues at coordinate 74,123,596 of NC_061115.1, read as the reverse complement.
ATGAATTATGGATATATATGTACCCATTGTGGTGCTTTAGAACTTGTGCTTCATGAAATCTCAAATTTATTGTATTATGGATTGTGTGTTGGTCGGGTATTCAAGAAAGTCATAGTTTTTCGGTTTTATTCTATCGAGTACTTGGGGTACTTCTACCCAAAAAATTAGCTGTGTTCCTAGAATCAGTGTCATGTTTTCAAGATACTCTCAGTCAAGCAATGATCCATAGAATTCAGTTAGTCTCATGACTCAGGAAAACTCAGTAATCTCAGTAGTATTCTGTCAATCAATGGAACTCAGTTAACTCAGTCCAGTCAGTTCAGTTAATCATGTTCAGTATCTATTTCGATGGGAGTAGAAATTAGCACTGAGTGAACCCAAGGATGGGAACCCACCTGTTATATGAGGGTGTGATTCTTTAAAGCAATCTTTGTATTCCAGAACTACTTAGCTAGGGTAGGTTGAGACATCATAGCCTGTTATATGTGGGTAGATAAGGTGGCTTAACCTATTATATGATGGTTCCCACTATTCCCATAAGACTTACCTGTTATATGAGGGTTACTCATAGATTGTCCTTACCAGTGGCGCGGTATTAGCACCCTTCCACTTCGAGTTATAGATTGGACCCCAACTCAGCTATATTGCATTATTAGAGCATATCAGTTAGATAACTACTTCCCATAGTTTCAGTACAGAATCAGGACTATCAGATACAATCATTCAGTCTTAGTGATAGAACTTAGATAGTTCTACAGGATTAAGGACTGTCAAATACAGTCAACTCAGAATAGTACGGAACTCATCTAGTTCCACGAAAACCTAGACTATCAGATACAATCACTCAGTATCAGTTATTATAGTTACAAAGATATTAGTATCTCATGTTATCAGTACTCAGACTTAGTAATCATGTTATAATGACTCAGTTTAGTTATTATGTAGCCTTGCATGTATTCTCACGTTCATGTTATGCTGGTAGTTAGTATAGTTCGTGCATTTGAACCCTTTTGCATTCAGCCTACCTCACATGCATTCTAGTATATTCAAATGTACTGATGCATTTATGCTATGGTGTTTTATACCCTAGGTTTATAAGCACAAGCTCCAGAGCATCAGTAGCATTCCAACTCAGCAGTCAGAGTTAGCGGTGAGTCCTCATCCTTCGAGGACATGACCATTACTTTATTATCTCATTAATTAATTTATTAGTTGGAGTTTGAAGGGGAAATGTCCCATCAACTCCTTATTCAGACAGTTCAGTCAGTTAGAGGCTTTTTAAATTATAGTATGTTCAGACAGTTTTTTTCAGTTATTTTGTGTATTTCTTACCCCATCCAGATGTTATATTTTATTAGCTATCATGTCTCAGTTTTGAACCTTATGGCCTTTCAGCCTTTATTTCTGCATTTCTATAGTATTTTATGCAGTGTTCAAGTGCAGATATCAGTCATGGGTTAGCTTATGGTCGTCCGGGGTCATGAGCATCATGTAGCATTCCAGTTACTAGATTCAGGGTGTTACAAAATATTAGTATCTTAGGTTTTAATTTAGCAATCTACTTTTATTTCAAACTTACTCGATCATCATTCTTATTATTTTTTGTAGATTTTACCCTAACTCTTGTTGGGATTATATTGACAATGGCCACTTTGTAATTAATTTGACGTGTAAGTTGAGCATTTTTAGAGTCCCGCTTGGTGCATATGTACATACTCTGGTTCATGCAACTATATGCATTGGGGGCCCTTGTTGCTAGGAAAGAGCTATACCTATATATCCCATGACTGCCTTCTTATGTTATGATGGTTGAGCTACACTATCCTGGATAAAGTTTTAAAAGTGCATGCTAAGCCTTGTTCCCTTTCCTTGCATATTATTTTTGTATGTATGTGATGATATTCACATGGTTTTAGATGGATTTGACTTATTTTTATTTTAATCCTCTATCCCTAAGTTACATGCTAGTGCTCAAACTATTAACCATCTTTAGACAATGTATCCCCATGTGATGTAGGAACTAAAGATACTTTTACTTTTCCTGTGTAGAGTTTGGTGGATCACCTCGGTTTGTCATTTTATTTTGGTGAAGTGGTGAGCTTCCATTCTCTGGAAGGCTTAGAAATTTCATTATTTTTAATTCTTAGAGTAGAATTAAGAGTTTACTTTATCATTAACATTTTCATTGTCATTGACAGCGTAAAGGATATACCCCAACCAAGACTAGTTTTTGGTACTTTTTGAATATAGGCTTTAATAGATTATTGTGGACTTAGGAAATATTGGTTGGTTTTTTTGGATGATTATTGGTTATAGAAATATCTTAAACTCCTTGCTCTTATCTTATGATATCTTGTCATATGTTAGGAATTCATTCAATATTGGGGGTATTGTGTTCTATTTGGTTAGGTGCAGGGTTGGTCTTTAGGTCTGACAAAATTGGTATTAGAGCCTAGGTTTGGTGTCACTTGGTATCCATAAAGCTGTGTCAAGTAAAGTCTCTTTTATAGGTATGTAGCACACCACACTTATAAGAGAGAGGCTACGAGATATTTAGGAATGTTTATTTTTCTTGTTGTATTATTTTGAGCTATAGAATCTAAGATCTTGAAATCTCCTCTAATTTTCACATGTTTGATTTTTAGATCATACCTCCCAGAAGGTCTGATGCTCGTGGAAACTTTTCTTTTCCATTAGAGGACAATTTGGATGAAGCTCATCCTACTCAAGGAGTTCAGACCCAGTCTAGGTTCGCTGCTTCTAATTACCCTAGTGGAGTTCCACTGGTTACTCCAAGCTCTCCTTGAACACCTCAAAAGGGTCTATCTAATGCTGAGTTGCTCCAGTCACTCTATTTTCTTACGTAGTTTGTGGCCTCTCAGACTTAGCATATTATTTCAATTGCTCCATCTTCAAAGGTCACTAGAGTTGGATAATTTATGAGATTAGGTCCTACTTTTGCTGGTTCTAATGTTGAGGAATATTCTTAAAATTTAATTAATGATATGGAAAATATTTTTTGTATAATGCATGCTACTGATGTGGAGGGTATAGGGTTCGCTACCTATCAGTTGAATAATGTGGTGTTTCAGTGATATGAGGAATGGGACTAGTCTAGGGGTGATGACACTGAGTTTGCTTTGTGGTATGACTTCTTTAGTACTTTTCTTGATTGGTTCTTTCTTCAAGAGTTGAGAAAGGCTAAGGCTGAGCAATTCATGAACTTGAAGCAAGGAAGGATAACAGTAAAGGAGTATGCCTTAAAGTTTCATCAGTTGTCTCATTATGCTCTGGAGTTAGTGTCTAACATGAGGGATACAATAAGGAAATTTTCTTATAGATTGTCTCGTGAGTTAATTTTGGAGAGGTAGGCTGCCTATTTGAACAAGGATAGAGACATCTCTAGACTTGTGGTGTATATTCAACAAGTGGAAAAGGAAATTAAAAAGTAAGCAGAGATGAGTAAAAGGTAGAATAAGAAGTTTTGATATTTAGCAGGGTAGAGGTCAGCAGCAGAGTGGCAAAGATGGTGGAAAATGGTCTCAGAAGAAGTTGGGTAACTCTAGTTCTTACTCTACGGCTAGTGCTTCTTATCCAAAGCCATCAAGTAATCATCATTTTTAGAATAGTATTGGTCCCAAGGTATAAGGTGCCCAACCTCAGGCTAGTGGGGCTCAGTTAGCTCTGTCAAATCTTTCTCGTAGATTTTGTGGTCAGGTGCATCATGGTGTTTGTGAAGAGGGGAGGAACAAGTGATTTAAATTTGGATAGATTGGTCATACACAGAGGGATTGTACTTTTAGGGTTGCTTCAAGGGAAAATAAGATCTTTATTACTTCTTCATCATCTCCTGCACCAAAAGGTTCTACTTCTGCTTTTGGGTCCGATACTGGTCGGAATTGTCTATATGCTATTGCTACCTGCCAAGATTTTGAGGTATCCCCCGATGTTGTTACTAGTACGCTCAAACATTTCTTTCATGATGTATATTGTCTACTTAATCGTAGGTCCACCCTCTCTTATATGTCCCCTTATATGGATATTTCTTTTGGTTTTGATCTTGAGTGTATTCTGGATCGATTCTCTGTATCCCCCCTGGTAGGTGATTGCACTATGGCTAGAAGGGTCTATAGGGATTGTGTGATATCGGTCTATAGTAGGGAGACTTTGGTAGATCTAATAAATTTTGACATGTTAGATTTTGATATGATTTTAGGGATGGATTAGTTGCATTCATGCTATTCATCTCTTGATTGTTGGACCTAAAGGTTCTGTTTAAACTTCCCTAATGAGTTGATGATTGAGCAGGTAGCTCCCTAGTGCCTAAGGAAAGATTCATTTCGTATCTTAGAGCCTAAAAATTTATTTCCAAGGGGCGTCTCTATCATCTAGTGTATGCTAAGGATTCTAGATTCAAAAGTCCTTCCTTGCAGTCTGTCCCTGTGGTCCATGACTTTTCTGAGGTGTTCTCTAATGATCTTCCTGGTATTTCTCCCAATAGGAAATTAATTTTGGGATTGATCTTCTTCTGAACACTCATCCTATTTCTATCCCTCCTTATAGAATGACTCTGGCTTAGTTGAAAGAACTCAAGGAGCAGTTGAAAGATCTTCTAGATAAGGGTTTTATTCGCCTTAGTGTTTCTCCATGGGGTTCTCCCATGATTTTTGGGAATAGGAAAAATGGGTCCCTTCGGATGTGTATGGATTACCACCAATTAAATAAGTTAACTATGGAGACTAAATATCTTCTTCCTAGGATTGATGATCTCCTTAATCATCTTCAGGGTGCTAAGTACTTCTCTAAGATAGATCTTCGGTTGGGTCACAATCATTTGAAGATTAGGGAAGTGGATATCCCTAAGACTGCTTTTCGAACCCGATATGGTTATTTAGAGTTTTTGGTGATGTCCTTTGGTTTAAATCATTCCCCAACAACATTTATGGGTCATATAAACTAGGTATTCCACCAGTTCTTAGATTTGTTTGTAATTATATTTATAAATAATATTTGGTGTATTTTAAAAGTGAGACAGATCATGATGATCACCTCCATCTTATGTTAAAACCTTAAAAGATCAATGGTTGTACGAAAGTGTGACTTATCTGGGTCATATTATATCTAGTGAAGGGATCATGTTGGATCCACAAAAAGTTGCAGTGTTTATGAAGTGTCCTAGACCCACGACTCCAACAGATATTCAAAGCTTCTTGGGTTTAATCGATTATTATAAAAGGTCTGTGAAAAGTTTCTCTTCTATTGTTCCCCATTAACTAAGTTGATTCTGAAGAAGGTGAAGTTCTTATGGTTGGATGCTTGCAAAGGAAGTTTTGAGAAGTTAAAGTATAAGTAAACTTTCGGCTACAGTTTTCATTCCACATAAAGGTACTGATGGTTTTGTTGTCTATTGTGATGCATCTCGGATGGGACTAGGTTGTGTGTTGATACAGCATGGCAAGGTGATTATGTATGCTTCTAGAGAGTTGAAGGTTCATAAGAAGAACTATCCAATGCATGATTTGTTTTTGTTGGGTGTGGTGTTTGCTTTGAATATCTGGCAATATTATTTATATGGGGTCCACGTGTATATTTATTCTGATCATAAGATCTTGCAATACGTGTTCACCCAGAAGGAGTTGAATCTCAGGCAAAAGAGATGACTTGAGTTGCTCAAGGACAACAACATGAGTCTAGGTAAAACTAATGTGGTTGTTGATGCTCTTAGCTGGTTGTCCATGGGAAGAGTATCTCTTGTAGGTGAGGAGAAGCAAGGATTGGTGAAGGATGTTCACCATTTTGCTAATCTTCTTATCCATGTATTTAATTCTGAGGACGGTGGTGTGATTGTTCAAGAGGTGGCAAAGTCATCTCTTGATGTTGAAGTAAATGAGAAAGAGGTCTTGGATCCTATCATGATGCGGGTTACCAAAAAGTGATGGATTTCGAGATTGTTGGTGATCGTATCTTGAGGTAAAAAGGTAGATTATGTGTTCCCGATGTTGATGTGCTGTGAGAAAGAATTTTGGTCGAAGCTCATGATTCGCATGATACGGTTTACCCTGGTTCGACAAAAATGTATCATGATTTCAAGGAGATTTATTAGTGGAATAATATGAAATAGGTTATGTCCAATTTTATAGCTAAGTGCATGGTGTATCAGCAAGTGAAGGTGGAGAACTTAAGGCCCAGTGGGTTGACTTAAAAGATTGAGCTATAGGTGTGGAAATAGGAAATAATTAATGTAGATTTCATTACTAGTTTTCTACTATCTCACCATTAGTTTGATTCTATTTGGGTCATAACGGATAGGATGACTAAGTCTTCTCATTTTTTGCCTGTGAGGACTAATTTTTCTACTAAGGATTATGCAAAGTTGTATATCTGAGAAATCATTAGGTTACATGGTGCTCCAGTTTCTATCATTTCCAATGGTGGTACCCATTTCTCATATAACTTTTGGAAGTCGTTCCAGTGAGGTTTGGGAACTAAGGTAACACTTAGGACCTCTTTCTACCCGCAGATAGATAGGTAAGCAAAAAGGAAAATTCAGGCCTTAGAATATACTTCGGGCTTCCGTATTTGATTTTGGTAATAGTTGAGGTTTTGTATGGTAGGAGGTGTAGGTCTCCTATTGGTTGGTTTGCAGTTGGTGAAAATAAGTTATTAGGCTTTGATATCATTAACTAAGCCATGGAGAAGGTGAAGGTAATTCGAGATAGGCTTAAGATCACCAAAAGTCTCTAAAGTCTTATGCGAATGTGAGATTAAAGGAGTTGGAGTTTATTATTAGAGACTGGGTGTTCTTATAGGTGTCTTCCGTGAAAGGCGTGATGCATTTTGAGAAGAATAGAAGCTCATTCCCCATTATGTTGGACCGCATTTGGTTTTGAGGAGGGTTGGCAATGTTGCATATGAATTGGAGTTGCCTTTTGGTTTGAGCTTTATTTATCCGATCTTTCATGTATCGATGTTGAGAAAGTTCATGGGTGATTCTTCATTAGTTTTTCCTTTGGAAGGTGTGGGCAATTTGAATTTCTTGTTCTATGACAAAGTTTCGGTGAAGATCTTGGATCCCCCATTCCATCAATTACAGACGAAGGATGTGGCTTCGGTAAAGGTTCTTTGGAGGAACCAAAAGTATGAGGAAACTACTTGGGAAGCTGAGGAGGACATGAAGTCCAAGTATCCGTTCCTATTCCTTATTTTGGAAAATCATGGTTAAGGTATGTGTGATATTGACATATTTGTTTTCTGTCATTGTTAAAGGTAAGCGTGGGTGCATTTCTATGATTAAATTGTGCTAACGTATGCCTTGACCCATCATTTAAGGATGAATGATCCTATGGCGAATGTAACACCCTAGATCTTTGGTCCTTGAAAATTTCTGAAATTTTATCCTTACCATCTTGACTACAATTTACCCTACAAGTTGTAGTGAGGCTTGACAAGTCATTGAACCCAAATTGTAGACTGACTATCGTGTGTAGCTAAGTCTTCTGCTCTGAGTTTGAGTGGCTCACTATGAGTCTTGAGAACTCATTATGGGTCTTTGTATTTAAATCATAGGATGTCTAATGTATACCCAAATAATTTTTGAGTTGACTACGAATGGGTCTTACGAGTCGTAGGATCCCATTACGAGCCAAGGTATATGAGTCGTAAGGTCAACATTATGTGTGCCTGGTGACACTTTCTTGACAACGACTCATGGAGATGAATTATAATGAGTCGTGATGAGTTGTTATAAAACCCTTAACGACTGACGATTTATTTTCCAGCTTTTAATAGAGGTATTTTTGATATTTCCCTCTTATCATAATAATAATCCACGATCTATAAACATACTCGGGGCCCTATTTTCATTGATAACACACCCCAAACATTGTTTCTTCTCCATAAAGACTCTCAAGCATCTATACTTAAGGTTTCCAAGAAGTGGATTAAGTAGAGCTTCAAGAGTTGAATTCTCTCTGTAATCTTGGGTATTTCAGGCATGTTACTCTACCCCAACTATTACTTTGTGAAAGCATGTGTTTTGAATTCCTTGTTCTGAATTCATGCATTTAACTTGTGAATTTTATTTCTTCAAGTATGAGAATACCCAAATTCTGCTAAGGCATGTTTTTTATTAGCACAAAATTTTTACTAATGATTTCGTGTAGTAGGTTGATTGGTTGTATTCACATACATGATCCTGTGCAACCACAAATTGAATTTCATTATGAAATAGTTAATTGTCTGCCTTTAAGTCTGAAGAAATTGTCCTTGATAATAAGTTCCCTTTTTATCTTAGTTACCTATTGATCATCTTTCTAGTTGATATAAGGGTTAAGATTATGTTCACATCACTTTCTATAGGTACTTGTTACAGTATTGGAGCTATATTATTTTTAGTATAATCTTGATTAGTTACTCCCTTATGAAATGTATTCGGTGAACTGATAAATTATTTATTGTTCAAAATTATGGTTACTTCTAGTACATGGTTCCTTTTGATCTATAATTATTATCTGGTTACTTTTAGCATATTACTCTTGTTATTGATTTAGCTCCCTTACTGAGATTTGGACAACTTTGGTGCTAAGTTATTTATAGTAGGTGCTGATTTGTTTATAATTTATTAAGAACTTTATTTTGCTAGTTTGTGTGTAACATGATTTGAAATTATGTGACAACTTTATTACTCATCTATTTTTGATAAACTCCATAATTTCATGATCTTTTTGCCTATTCTCCTACCCTTATTTGGTTTGGATGGGTTTTCTTTATCCATTTATTTATTGTTAACTTGACTAGTCTTAGAGATAATTGATTCATCCTGTTGTTTCAAGGAAAAGAAATCCATTTGATTGATTCCTTAAATATTTACCCCTTCTAACAAATTCTATGATTTATTACCATTTATTGTCTATATAAACAATCTCTCTTCTCTCATATTTCTGACATTTTCAAGCACCAATCTCTCTCAGACACTAAAAATACTTTAAGCTTTTATTCTTACTTTGGCTGGTCTCATAGAAGAATTCTTTGAATTCTCATCTTAATGGGGTGCTAAAGGCGTTGAATCCTGATTTTGCTTTGTTGTTTTTCCGGTCTTATCTTACACACTATTGATTCTTCTTTTTTGTTCCACTACTGATATGATCTCTTAACAATGACTTGATGATTATATTCTACCCATGATTTTAAGAGTTCCTCTAGTTGCAGCCTAAACTATCGAGTCATTGAATGGGGCTGGATGAGATTCATTGTTTATTTTGTGTGTTTTAAATAGGCTGTTATAAGGTTTATTTTCTTTTTGGGCTTTCAGATTTATTGTTCTTTGATTGAGATTGATTAAAATAATGAGTTTTCCCTGAGATTGGAGGGATATTAAAAGCTTAGCAATTATCCTTTAGCTTATTTTCTTTTCTGTCTCGTTCATTCGGTTGATTGTAATAATTACTGTATAAACTTCTGCTATGTAATAATATAAGAGCCTACTCAATGATTTGGAAATTATGTGCTATGTGTTTTTTTATTTTTGATACTCTCAAGTTGTTACCCCCACCCCTCACCCCCCCTTTTTTTTTATCCAAAATGCTTTGAATCAAAATTCACTTGCATTTCTTTATACAAAGCCAATGTCCTATCTTATTTTACATTATTTGGATCAGACATGAATATCATTTCATGTAAATTACTATATCCTAACATTTAGTTAGAGAAAAATTTAAAAATGAATTACACGGATCTGATTCTCAATTTCTAAATTAAGCCGATACGTATGCGGGAGTACCACTTGCCAAATTTTTCAAAATGGATATTATGTTTATCTATATGTAAATATTGTTATGTGTTTATATTCTAAAACTCAAAATTTTCAATTGTCTTCAAAAAGTTATAATATTACTATTTTATAACTTAAGACCGATCTCCAACTAAAAATGTTTCTAAGGCCAAATAAGAGCGATTATTAATATGGTGGAACCATTCCTATTAAGCAAAAACAATTTTATTTCTTCAAAAAAAAAAAACTACACTCTCTTTGTTATATGTTAATCTTGAAAATTTTTACTTCATTAAATTAAGTTACTTACTGTGTTATTTTTATTCTTTTATTTTTAGGGGTAGTTTAGTTTAATTTATGTTATTAATTAGCTGATTTCCCAACATATTCATCTAAATTCTCTCTTCTCATTTATCCAACATACGCCATGTTTTTATTTAGTCCATACTTTAATTAACAAGTTCGCACACTTAACTACTCTATCACCTAGTTTCATATTTATTAGGTTAAATTGGATTTTCGCCAAATTTTTTTATTTATTTTATTTTTTTTATCACCTAGTTTTTTAAATTAGTGTATTAAATACAATCAAGTCTCGTTTTATTTAGTTTAAACAATAATAACTTAATTTTCATGGTAACCTCTTTGATCTCCTAAATTAGTGTTAATTAGATAATAATGAATTTTTGCCTAATTTATTTATTTATTTTAAATATGGGTTTTTCATGACCAATCACCTAGTTATTTAAACTTACATTAATTATGACTTAATCAAGTTTTCGTACATGTACGTTTTTTTTTCAATTTCTTTTGATAATTTAGAATGTTTAAGATCTCATAATATTTTTTAATAATTAGTTTTATTTCTAATTTGTTTACTCTTTTTTAAAAATAAATATTTATTTGGCTAATAACATAACCATTTTGCTTAATTAATTTGTCGTTTGTTTATCATGTAATTCCCCACACTATATGTGAATTCGGTTGGGAGTACATTTGTGGACTTCAAGAGGTTCTAAAAGAAGGATTAGGATACAAAGCACTAGCTATCGAATATGTATTCGAACTTCTCCAATTCTTTTTCTTGGTCCACCATCTATTATCTCTTCCATTATTCTGCTGATTCACTCCTATTCTATATATCTGAACTTTTTTTTCAGGCTCTCTCCCATCTCCACCTACTTTTTCTTTTCGTTCTCTACCTATTTCATATAAACCACCATCCTGTAGATATCAATTTCATTGTTCAACATCAAAGCCTTACACTCTAATTCCAAGTCACGGGAAAAAATAGAAGAAATATTCCTTTCTCAAGATCTCATGTTAGACACAAACTCCAGACTCCAGAGCATAACGGGACAACTACTGAAATTTTAGAGAATGTTCCTTCACACTCATCTTTCCTTGCTTCAAGCTCACAAACTCTTCATTCTTAGATTATCTCAACTCTTGAGAGAAGAAGTGATCAAGAAAGGCTCCCCCACCGCTAGCTCAACATCATCATATTTCACCTGTTCCCATTTCTTTTTTTTTGTTTCCACTCCTCATACCACTGATAAGCTACATTTTTCAACCGATACACAACAAACTCTACACCTTTAGAATCAGTAGCATGCATCACCCTGAAAATCTAATCCATCTCATCAATAAACCCCTAAGGATCCTACTCAACCTTAGAGTCTATAAAGGTAGGGGGATTCAACCTCACTGGCCAACCCGAGTAACTCAGATAAATAAGAAATAGAACCAACACAATTAGACTGACAAAACTGTGAGCCATTAGTTGGGAAAGAATATGAATGAACTGATGGAACTCTACATTAGAGATATCTCCATGAGGTGGATGAGCTTGAGTATTACAAGCCTAGGAAGTACAAGCAGGACTAGAAGGGATTGGTGGAAACCCTGTAACACCACAGTTTTTTGGGTCGTAAGACTCCAAATCATAGGGTGACCAATGTGTTACCCCACACCTCTAACCTGAGTACGACTAGGACATAACAATTCATATGGACTCTTTACGAGTCATAGGGCCCTTCAATAGCCAAAATAGTGTAATGGCCTCTCATTTCTGATGTTCCTATTATTGGATCTAGTAAGATGTAAGGTGTGAGTATGAGTCATAGGGTATGACCCATAGTCAGACTAGTTTGGCTTATTTATGCCACTGCAGACCACGAGTTATGGTGATGACTCATAAGAAGTTATCAAGAGTCGTATGGTGACCCGTGATGCCTAAACATCCTTTTTTACACATTTAAGTGGGGGCATTCTTGTCATTCTTTAAGACACATAACCATAAACCATGTTGGAGACCCTATTTTTATCAGTTATCCATAAAATACGCTCTCTCAAATCCCTAATTCAAGAACACCTAGGGTTTCTAGGAAATTGGCAATTAAAACATCAGTGGGTTGATTTTTGTTCGTAATTCTTGATATTTCAAACATATATCTCTCCCCCTTAAACTTTTTTTTTTACTTAAAGCATGTATTTAAATGGTTGTTCATATGGACTTGAATATAGGTGTTTATATGGTTGGAAGTTTTGGGTGAATATTATTTAAATTAGATTCTCATGATTTAGATGCATTGTTCATGCTTTATCATTGGTTTTTAAACTAAATGGGTGCATGATATGGGAATCAGAAAGAAGGTCAAGGCATTTCTCAAATTTGATGATTTTGGTTTGGATTTTAATTTTGTAAATTGTGTTCCCTTAACTCACCTTTGTAATTGGCTTCAACTATTATTTGTCATATGGTTTGACTTACTCACCTACATTATTGCATTGCATAAAAGGTTAAAAAGATGAAAAATTGTTTTGAAGGCTTTGTTAGCCATACTTTGATTTTAAATTAGAAGCTCGGGGATTGAGGCATTTGTGTGAGAATGGATTTGTGGACACCTAAAGAGCTTGACTGTGCTCTAATACCAATCCTATCCTAATTCATATTCGATATCTAGTTAATTCATTCTGAGTATAAATGTCTCTTGACCGCCCCTGCATTAACATACTTGATTTCAGATATGAGTGAGTGGGACTTCTTTCGATGTAAGGGCACATGGACGGTATTACTAAGTTGCACACTTGTTTAGGTAAGTGTGACATGTATATATACATGGTTCTTTGCTGCTAATGAAATTGTCATAACTTGATTTCTTTGTATCATACTCTTATGCTTTATATAGACACGTTGTTAGTTTATGCTTGTGGTGTAGGAGGGGATAATGAATTTTAATGTAAGATGATGATTGATTGCCATAGATTTCTTATATTCTCCTAGTTAAGCATCATGTTTTGTCCTTGTTTTTGTGTTTTTTCCTGAGGACATGCAGCATTCAAAGTTGAGGGTGTTGATATGCTATGAATTTATAGCACTTTTGACACTTAAAACTATGAAAATATGCATGATTCTTCAGGTGTTTTTTTTAGATATGATGTGTTTTAGGTATGTTTTGCAGGAAATTAGGTTTTGGATGCTAGGTTCAAGAAAAAGATGAAAAATTGAGCTTTTGGCTCCTTACTTGAGAAATTTTAGGCGTATGTAGCACTTACCTGTACTATGTGACCAAAGAATGTACAAAAAATTAAAGTCTAGAGACTTGGTTGCAGGAGTTTGAAGACTCTAGCACTTACTTGGGTCTACTTGCGGACCATATGTTGTACTTATGGACCATAAGTGGCTATGATAAGTACCAAAAGTAAAGATTCAGAGTGTGCAAAGCTGTAGAAAAACTTTCTGGCACCTACCTGGGTCTACTTACGGACTGTATGTAGTAATATGGGCCTTATGTGGCCCCCAATCGACTTTTCCTTTGTCTTTTGGGCTTTGATTTTTTTGGTTTCTTTATATACCTTAAATACCCTTTATGTTTTCTTAGTGGAGGTTGCACGCTCTTTATACTCAAAAACATATATTTTTATTCTGAGATCAAAATTTGGTCTTGGAATTATTTTATATGACTTTTGGATTTTAATTCAGTTGAAGTGTTGGATTTTCATTCGTGATTTTTGTGATTTCATTTGATGGTTTTAGTCATGTATTGTAACACCCTGAGTCTATACCTCGGATGCTACACGATGCTCATAAACCCGAGGGGCCATAAGCTATCTCATGATTGATACCTGCTACAATAATTGGTTAGTAATACTATAATTATGTGGAAATTAGGCAGAAACTTTCCATAAGGTTCAAATTTCAAATAAATACTAAAACTGAACATCTTTCTGAAAATACTCTAATCTGAAAAGCCTCTACTATCTGAATAAGGAGTTGATGGGACAAGTCCCCAACTAACTCCAACTACTGAAATAAATTGAGTATTGAAATACTGTAATAATAATTTTCTCCTCGAACAATAAGGAATCACCACTAGTCTAATACTGATGGATCGAGCTACGAAGTATGATTGGGAGCCCGTCTGTCTGAACCTATAATATAAGACATCATAACACAAAGAAAGGTATGCATTAGTACTTTAAATATACTGGTATGCTAAGTGAGGTAGGCTGAGATGCATGGGTTCATATGCATGAACAATACTGACTAAATAACATGAGTATAATTGAATGAGAGTACATGAATAAATACATAAACTGTATTTGAGGTCGTGATAACACTAGATACTGAGTTCTAAATTACTAATTTACTGATATCTGAGTTTACTGATACTATATAACTAATAGCTTAATGACTGTATCTGGCCATCCTAATTCTATGGAACTGTACTGAGTTCTGTACTAAACTGAGTGACTATATCTGACAGTCCTGAATTTGTAGAACGGAACTGAGTTCTATACTAAGGCTGGAACTAAAACTGAGACTGTGGAAGGTAATCAACTAACAGATATGCCCCTTTCTGGATAGATTCAGGTCCAACCTGTAACCCCAATTAGAAGGGTGTCAGAACCATGCCATGGGTAAATACAACTATGAGTTAACCCTCTCTAACAGGAAGCTCTTTTGTTATCCCTCACTAACAGGAAAACTCATATGAGATATATCAACACTAGTCTGGCAGGAAGATATCTCAACCTACGCTGGCTACGTAGTTCTATAATATATGGATTGCTACTAAGGATCAAACTCTCTGCTGGTAGGAATGAACAAATCTCTGGGTTTGGTCGGTGCTGAATTCTACTCCCTACTGAAGAGACACTAAAGGGATTCCTAGTTTATACTAGGCTTGACTGAACTATTACTAATTATACTATCAAACTTAATTGAACTGAGTTCACTGAATTCCATTGACTGACGGAATACTATTGAGTTCTGTTAACTAACTAAATTTACCGACGTTTGAACTGAATACTGAATTGGACTGGATTGATACTGAATCTATTGAGTTTTTTCTGAGTTCAATAACTGATTGAGAGTACTAATGATCGTGATATGACTGAGATTATTCTGTAATTGACACTGGCTCTTGGAAAACAACTAAATTACCAGGTATTAAATACCCCCATGACTCAATAGCATGAAAAGTAAAGCATCATATGACCTTGCATAGTATAGAAATGTACACTTGTTCATAATGCATCTATAGAGGCATTTTATCAAACACTTGAATGGCATGAACTAGTATAAATCCTAACATGATATAATCTCATTATTTAATTCACATGTACAACTCATCAAACACTTGGAAGGCATTGTATATGCACATAGTACCAATCAACACATGAGCATCATAATTTCAAGTCTTTAACATGAATTTACATGATACTACATACATAATAATTGTTTTGTTCATAAATATTGCACTTAATCATGGAATAGAAATCCAATCAACATTATAATTATGAATACACATGAATCCAAATTATGGAAATCCTGAAATCAATTTATTTAATGTTTAAAAAAGTTTCTTAGACTCCAAAGGTGGAAGGGACACTTGGATGAACACTTGTCATACCTTCAAGCTTTAATTCTTAAAGATTGATAGATTTTCTTGGAACTTGGATTCTAAAATGTGATGAACTAGGGTTTGTTCTTTAAAAATTCTAGAAAGAATGAGTAAATTTAGCTTTTTAGATGGCTTAATTGCATGATTTGGGGGATGATATAAGATGGGAAAATAACTATTTACCGCTATGAATGTAGGTTTTAATCACTAAAAATTAGACTAGCGATGCGCAGACCGACGCACTGCGCCATTGGAATCGATACAATGTACAATGCATCGCATTGAGTCTGCATTGTTTCACTAGAATTTGCACTGGGAACGGGAGAAAAATATCCATCGACGCAATAGGTGAAGCGGTGCTTCGAGATTGCGTCGATCCACTGGTTAGAGCTTTCAAATGTGATCCAGACAAATTCCAAAAAAATCTAAAACTTTTTCGGGAATGCCCGCTGACATTCCTGATCCTGATTCAACCTAAAAATCATTACTTTAAGTTCATGAGGGTCGTGAAATAGAGTCTCCAACCTACGAAGGCTAAAATAAATTCTAAATTTAAACACTTAGCTGAAATTTACAAGTTTGAGATCTCTTTTCAAGCTGTAACGGACTAAGTTAAGCTTAGAATTTTGTGGGATCTTACAATATCTCCCCCTTGGGAACATTCATCCTCGAATGAGATTGAATAAGATGAGAAGTAATGATAGGCTGAGCTTACAAACTAAACATTCATATTTGATGCATGGAACACCTAACTGAAGTTATTGATAAGCTGAGTTTTCAAACTGAACATGCATATCTGATGCATTAGTACATAACTGAACTAATTTGTGAATGCATGACTAAATATACAATAGTAATGGATACCAAGTTTGTAACTTTAAATGAACATGGATCTAAGCCAATCTAAGGAAGACTGTTACCTTAGGCTGAGAATACTGATAAACCTGAGATCATTTACTTATCATGCATGAACTGGAAAATGAGAAGATAACTAAGCCTGAAATGTGATACATGAGCTGAATTTCATGGACTGAGCTAAGCCCCTAAATACATGGCTTACGGTTGAGATTGGAGCTTGAGTGTCCACCTATGAGTACCCACTACTCCAAACTAGATTTATTACATTAAGAGAAGGTGGAAGGTTTAGGTTATGAAAGATCGGGGGGATTATAGTGTATCTCCTCATTGGGATATTATGTCCCCTAAAGAATTTTGACTTGGATGAGATACTAAGGAAAAACTGAGACGATGCACAGGGCACCTGCAATTTGAATCATGAATGCATATGGGGGATCTAAAACTGAGGCATAACACCCAAACTGAGCTGAACACAAAACCACATGGTTGCTCAATCTTGGAATAGTTACATTCATGAGACTTCAAATAGTGCGACTAGATAGAAGGATGGGAAACCCAACCATATGAACATTGTCCGCCTAACTGCTAAACAGAATTACTGGTTTTGCGAACTAACTCATCCTCAAAACTTATATTCGACTGTATCCTTTCTTTGACACACTTTCTATAGAGTTCTAGCGGCTTTAGGGAGTAAGAAGTCTTGTCATGGGAGAATAAAATAGATGAATAAGAAAATCACATCCTGACTAAAATTCTATATATGAGTCGGGCCTACTAAACATCATCTAAGATGAAGTGACTAAGCCTTATGCACTGCAACTATAAATTTTTGAGCGTAGACATATCCCTTGAATACTCTCTCAACTATACTCTCCACCTTAGTACAACACATCACCTGAGACTACTAAAGATATTCATATATGTGCTAAGCACGAGTGCATAAACATACTAACTGATAGCAGAATACTGGGCATATAAGACTGAATTGTACTTATTCTGAATAACTCTACTAAAACTGTAGAGTATATGCATATGAGGTAAGGACTGACTATGTAACAGGAGATAACTGAACTTGAATTCATGAAAACTGTATTATTTCAGAATGCAAGGCCAAACGTAAAACATGATTTTGAAATATTCTGTAAATTGAGGTACTAAAATTCTATTAACTGAATAACAGATAACTTTATGCTATGGTCAAGCAAACCTGAAACTGAGCTGAGTTCCTGATCTGATTACTGGACTGAGACTGTAACTAAGATAGTAACTGAGAGTGTACTAGCACTTAATACTAGGTGCTGATAACTATGTGATGGATACTGAAATAAGTCGAGGATATGAATAGACACTCACACTCTACATTTTCTCAACTTCTAATCTTATGAAAAATTCTGATTTCCCTCCCTTTATACACTAAATATGACTTTCTATTAGCCATTTGATTTCACACTAACCTGACATTCAAGCCTATCTTCATAACTACAGCCTCGTGTAAAACAAGTATAAAATCGCTTATCACTACATTATTTCATAAGGAGAGTTCACTGAAGGGTTAAAACATGAGGACCTTAAGTATGAATGAATACTATACGAAACTCGACACTCACTGAGGCTTGAGGAATAAAATGTTAACATCGTGGCTTTATCAAGAGATCTAAATTGAGGTTATACATGCCATAAATCTAAATCTAGCTGATCATTAGGAGAGTAGCATGAATCAGGGGAACTAAACACATTGTAAGGCATGAGTGCAGAAGTCATGAACTGCATGACCTGAGTTTAGATTTTCTGTATTCATGCAACATGATTCATAACATTGAGTGAACTTGAACTCCATATACTAAGAATTATAAGCTTACATGATTTTGGTTAACGTGCACGAATATTGGCTATGATCATAGAGCTGACATGTAAGATATGAGTAGACAACATAATAACTGAAGTACAAAACTTTGCAATGAGGTAAAGACGGGTTGGGCATCATCCCCTCCCATTGCTTGTCCACATATACTATCATTACTACTAGAATCTGAGGGCCTGACTTTCTAAGATATCAAGACCGAGTAATTCCTGTAAACCAGCTAGGCTATGATAGAATGACCCACTGGGGTGGATACTGAGAAAGTTTTTTTTAAGGTTTTCGGTCTGACTTTGAAATTGACCTCTATGTAAGGAGATATAAAAGACAGAGAATCTCTAAATCTAATAAGATAAAATATGCAAATAGGCGATCTGTAGCATACTAGTTACCACATTAGTAGAAACTTTCTGATCTTGTCTGGACTGAAGTGCATAAATCCTGTGTGGGTGTTTCCCAACAGTGGCACTGGAAGTGGCACATTGTCGATTCGGGCGACCGGACTGAACTGAAGAATGGTTGGACTGACTCTGCTGGCGCAAATATTTTCCCCTCTGTGCCATTTACCTATACTTCCATATCCTGTGGCTTGGATTATCACATCAAAAACATATATCACTACTAGCTCTACATACACCTAGGTGATGCTTACCATATTCTTTGCAAAGTGAATGAGTACGACCACTGCTCACACTACCCTGGGTTTTAAGACAGGCTCACTATCATGACTGTCGTTCCTGAACCTTGGTACTATTATACTAGCTGAAGATAGAACTGGGGCTAAAAACTTCTACCTAAATTTAGGACGGTTACCACTCTCCGACCTTGGCTGAGCAAAACTAAAGCTACCTATTTTGGCTCTCTTATTTTCTCTCTCCTTCTTTTGAAGCTTCTGCTCCTCAATGTGTTAAGCATGTATCAAAAGCCTAGATATGTCTATCTCTTAATAGACAGCGCAGTCCTACACTTCTTAACCATATCTCTGACACCCCAGACACGAACTTGCTCATTCTAGACCTATTGTCTGCTACTACATAGGGAGCATACCTGGCTAACTAAAAAATTAAAGAAATACTCTCTCACACTCATATTGCCTTGCCTGCAATTGATACAATTTAACTCCTTGGCTTATCTTGGCTCTAAGGGAAAGAATCTATCTAGGAAAGCAGTAGAAAACTCCTCCTACTTTATGGACTCTACATTTGTACCCCTGTCAATCTTCCACTTCATAAACCACGGATGGTCTATATCTTATAAATGATAGAAAGCTAACTCAGCACTCCCACTGGAAGTTATTCCCATACTATTTGTGAATTTATGAACCTGGTTGAGGAACTTATATGGATCCTCTTCTAACTTAAGTCCCTTGAAGAAAGGAGGGTTCATTAAGGTGAAGTACCGAATTTTGGCTGCAGTAGTATTAGCCACTTGATTAACATAAACAACAGCTAGACGTTCGTTTTGAGTTGCTACTGAATTGGCTAGAATAGTGAATGTAACCCTGAATTCTGCATGAGAGACATACTCATCCAGGGGATCTGCCTGAATAAGCGGAGGTATTGACTGGTTTTCTATTTTTCTTCCACTATTTTTTTGAAGACATGTTATGTAAATGGAAGGAAGATGTAGATTAGACTGAGATTTTAACTTGAGCATGCTCACTCGTACGACATGAATACTTAAAGAAGGGAAACTTTTCCTAAAACATCTCGTAGCCTCCTGTCCATAAGTGTGGCACACTACACACCCATGAAAAAGACTCTATTAGATGCGGCTTTCAAACTTCCTAGGACACTGTTAAACCTTAGGCTCTAATACTAAGTTTGTAACGCCCCAAGTCGGTACCCTGGATGCTACACGGTGCTCATAATCCTGAAGGACCACAAGGTAACCCATGACTGGTACCTGTTGCAATAATTAAATAGTATTATTGTGATTATGTAGAAATTAGGTGGAAATGTGCCATAAGGTTCAAATCTAAAATAAATACTAAAACTGAACATCTATCTGAAAATACTCTGTCTAAAAAGCCTCTACTGTCTGAACAAGGAATTGATGGGACAAGTCCCTAACTAACTCTGACTACTGAAATAAACTGAGTACAGAAATACTGTAATAATAAATCTATCCTCAAACAATGAGGACTTAACACTAGTCTACTGCTGATGGATCAGGCAACTAAGTATGATTGGGAGCCCGTACGTCTGAACCTATGATATAAGAAATCATAGCGCAAAGAAAGGTATGCATTAGTACTTTGAATGTAATGGTATGCAAAGTGAAGTAGGCTGAGATACATGGGTTCATATGCCTAAACAATACAGACTAAATAAGATGAGTATAACTGAATGAGAGTACATGCATAAATATGAAAACTGTAACTGAGGTTGTGATAACACTGGATACTGAGTTCTGAATTACTGATTTACTGATATTTGAGTTTACTGATACTGTGTAATAGATAGATGAATGACTATATCTAACAGTCCTAATTCTATGAAATTGTACTAAGTTCTGTACTGGACTGCGTGACTGTATCTGACAGTCCTGATTCTATAGAACTAAACTACTTTCTATAGTAAGATTGGAACTGAAACTGAGACAAAAGGAGGTGATCATCTAATTGACATGCCTTTTTCTGGATAGATTGGGGTCAAACATATAACAATAGTTAGAAGTGTGTCAGCACCATGCCACAGGTAAATAAAACTATAAGTTAACCCTCTCTATCAGAAAGCTCTTTCATCAATCCTCTTTGACAGAAAAACTTATATGAGATGTATCAACCCTAGTCTGGCAAAAAGATATCTCAATCTACGCTGGCTACGTAGTTCTATCATATAGTGATTGCTACTATGGGTCAAACCGTCTACTAGTAAGAATGTCCCCATCCTTGGGTTCACTCAGTGCTGAATCCTACTCCCAACTAAAAAAATACTGAACTGATTCCTAGTTTATACAATCTTGACTGAACTATTACTGATTATAATATCTAACTAAACTGAACTGAGTTCACTGAATTCCATTGACTGACGAAATACTACTGAATTCTGTTAACTAACTGAATTTACTGAGGTCTGAATTGAATACTGAACTGGACTGGTTTGATACTGAGTCTACTGAGTTTCTTCTGAGTTTAATAACTGATTGAGAGTACTACTAATTGTGACATGAATAAGATTATTATGAAACTGACACTGGCTCTAGGTATACAACTAAATTGCTGGGTATTAAATACCCCCAGGACTCAATAGCATAAAAAGTAAAGCATCACATGAAATGGACATTTGTTCCTAATGCATATATAGAGGCACTTTATCAAACACTTGAATGGCATGGACTAGTATACATGCTAATATGATAAAATCTCACTATTTAATTCATATGAAAAACTCATCAAACACTTTGAAGTCAATGTATATGCACATAGTACCAATCAACACATAAGCATCATAGTGTCAAGGCTTTAACATGAATTCACATGATACTATATACATAATAATTGTTTTGTACATAAATCTTGCACTTAATCATGGAATATAAACCCAATCAATATTCTAATCATGTATACACTTGAATCCAAATCATGAAAATCATGAAATTAATTTACTTAAAGTTTAAAATAGTTTATTGGACTCCAAGGGTGGAAGGAACCCTTGGATGAACACTTTTCACACCTTAAATCTTGAATTCTGAAAGATTAATGGATTTTCTTAGAACTTGGATTCTTGAATGTGATGAACTAGTGTTTATTGTTGAAAACTTCTAGAGAGAATAAGTAAATTTAGCCTTTTGGATGGCGTAGTTACTTGTTTTGGGGGATGATATAAGATGTAAAAAGACTTTTTTACCCCTCTAGACATGGGTTTTAATTACTAAAAACTGGACTAGCGACGCATAGACGAATGCACTGCATTATTTTTATCGATGTGATGTCCGACACACCATATTGAGTTCGTGTTAGTTTACTGGAATTTGTACTAGGAATTGGAGTAAACTATTCATCAATGCAATGGGCGACGCGGTGCGTCGAGATCACATCTATCCACTGGTTTGATCTTTCAAATGTGATCCAAATAAAGTCTGAAAAATCAAAAACTTGTCTGGGAACCCCCACTGATATTCCTGATCACGATTCAACCAAAAAACCATTACTTTAAGGTCATGAGGGAGATGAAATAGTATCGCCAACCTACGAAGGCTAAAATAAATGCTAAGTGTAAACACTTAACTAAAATTTCTATGTCTGAGAACTCTTTTCATGATTTAATGAACTGAGTTAAGCTTAGAACTTTGTGGGGTATTACATGAATATTATTGATTATTTCAAAAGCATGAGTGGCTAAAACCCTTAGCCATGATTGTGTAAACCCTTGAAGATTGATGAAGTAGGGGAAGTGCTATGTTGTTTTGAACAAATACCAATGCATGTATTATATAATATTAAGTTTAATAGATGTTTTAGTGGCTGGAAATATTAGTCTCTGCCTAAATTAATTCTACTTACTCCAAAAGAGGAGTAGTGACTACGAAAAGATAATTAGAACACTAATTTAAATATCAAACATTGATCCACACTAATAGGTATTATCTAAGTATGATCTTTAACTATCATCTAATAACTAGAGACCCAAAAGGTAATAGTTAACTAGGATCCATGATAAGGGTTAGTAAGGCGACATCCTGAGATTTAAAAGGTAAAGGGTAAAATCTATCAATAAGTCCAAAAGACAGTTGATGCTACTTAACTTACTAGATTCTACATGCAAGGTATCGGGTTAGTTCAATAAAGATGATAAGCCCACTAAGTTTATAATCTAGTGGGAAAAAAATCCTAGTGTTCATCTATGACTTATTATAACTAAAGTTTTTATTTGTTACTTGTTTGATATGGCCACTACTATCCCCCATTTACTTTTCCAATTCTACCTTTTGATTGCAATAGTTCAGAGACATAATTCCACGTATTCCCTTGCGGTTTGACCACAAAATATTTTGGGTAACTATATTTGATAGAGACTATATTATCTTTAGATTGAAGGTGTAGCTTTAGCATTATCAAATTTTTACCACACATTGTCCCCAATGTGTAAAAATAAAGTAAAATAGAGGGAAGTGAGAATATACCTAGGATGCACTAAGCTTTCATGTACCTTAGGTTTCCTCCCAAGCAGCTCCTGATTTACCATCGCAACATGACTCAATTTCCATGGCTACTCAGACTTTGCCAAGGTCCATCTCCATATAAACTTCCACTTTCTCCAGGTTTCCCATGTAGTGCTTCACTCGCTGCCTATTCATTTTGAATAGGATTTCACCATCATGCTTAATTTTTCTAGAACCATATGGAAACACCCTAACCATAGTGAATGTTCTAGTCCACCTACACTTTATCTTGCTAGGAAATAAGTAGAGTCTTAATTATACAACAAGACCAAATCATCAGGTTCAAATACCATTTTCTTGATTTTTATATCATGATACAACTTTATTCATTCTTTCTATATGGTAGAACTCTCATAATAATATAGTCAGAATTCATCCAACTCATTCACCTTGCTTAATGTCAAGTTTGTTGCATTATGCCACTCAAAATTTAGTATTTTCAACACCCATAGATTATTATGCTCCAGTTCAACTGGTAAGTTGCATGCCTTATCGTATATAACCTGATATGGGGAGGCACATATGGGGATATTATAACTAGTTTAGTAGGCCCATAATGTATCATCTAATTTTCCTGACCAGTCAGTACTATTGACATTCATAATTTTTGCCAATATGGACTTGATCTCTTTGTTAGAGAACTTAACTCGTCTGCTTTACTGAGGATGGTGAGTGAAAAATCACTCTATTGGAGACCTCAACTTATCTTCTTTTCTGAGGATGGTAAGTGAAATGCCCTGTGTTTTAAGCCTTTTATTGATCACATGACTCACCACCTAGTCATATGGTAAGGGTACGGGTCTAGGAAGCCTATCATATATTGGTTAGTGTGATGTTGGTCAAGTTCTGTACATGGCATGATAAGACTCCATATGAGTTGTATGTACATAATACGAGAGGTAGGGTCCATCCATACGTTGTTTAGTGTCCAACCTAGATGTTTCTTCCTGGGGTACAACATGAAGGGTACTAGTCATATAGTTAGGGTATGAGTTAGGCCTAGGTAATTTTATGTTGGACAAAATGTGATGTCCAACTTTCTAATTAAGGTACGAGTGAAAGGTACCTCTCATATGATATAGGTACGAGTTGGGGGTTCAAACTGTACCCATCTGTGGGAATTTTTACAGTTTAATTTGGGGGTATTCTGGATATTTTCTCTTTATAACTCCTTTTGAACCCATGATATAAAATACCTTTGGAGGCTTCCTTAACCTATTATTCAGAAATAAACACTCTCTAAACACTCTCAAATCTCTCTCAAGCTCTTGGTTCAAGAAAGTGAAAGTTTTTTTCAAGGCCATCAATTAAGTCTCTAAAGGGGTGGTTTCTCTCCATCTTCCTCGAAGTCTAAGGAATGTTACTCCTACCTTATTGTTAGTTCAACTAAAAGAATATTTTAGTGTATGGTTTTCATGGTATTATTATGAATTTGTTTTGGGTTTTGAAATAGGTGTTAGGGTTTTTGTTATTAATGGTTGGATAATATTTTCCCATGTTTTCTTTATGGTTTTTCATGTTATACTATGTTTTTGAACATATAGTATCATGGGAACGGTCAATTAGTTCTTGGTTTTGGTTTTGGAAACAATATTTCCTATACATATTTGTTAATATACCAATAAGAATGTTTATGCCACATAAGTTCACTTTTATTGAAAACCTTACATTGTATAATATGGTAGTGGAACCTAAATTTGTTTTATTGAATTAAATGATTTGGAAAGGCCTTGGTGGCCATGGTTTTGGCTTAATTGGAAATCTTGTGGGGTACATGGGAATCCCCTAAGTGTTGGCTAGTGACATTGCTTGCAAGCTATAGTCCGTATGCCGATACAACTTCATAATTACTTGGTAATAAAATTCTGGAATTACTGGGTTGATTATGTGCTAAAGGTTCTAGTTAGGCAATAATGGTGGGTTGTGGTAGCTAGCCTTGAAGGTGTGAGTCCGATGGACAGAAATTTTAAAGTTATATTTGTTAACATAAGGGTTGGTTATTGTAACGTTGTGCTTTTGGGTACAATGAATCCCATAAGTATAGACATGTACATATATATCATGAAGGGTAAAGGGTACATGAAAATCCTCATCCCCTATGATATCTTTCATTTATGCAACTACTCGCACTGGGGCCCGTTCTTAGGCTATAATTCATGATGTAAGTTGTTGAGACTGCTTCCAGACGATTTCTAAGGGTTTATTTGATCTTTTCCCAAACTACATCATTAAAGCTATTTTAGGCTAAATAAAAATCCAAAACAACCCCAAATCCATCATTCTCAATTCAACACACAAGTTACTCAATAAATACATGATTTTCTCTTCTCCCAATGCAAGAATTAAAGTTTTTCATCTCTAAGTCCAAATCCTCAAAACTTCAATTAAAGAATCCAGAGTAATCTGGTATAGAGGGTTTGAACCAGGATAGCCTTTCATCCTTGTGTCCAAAAGCTTTGGTTTTTTTAACTAAATTTATGAGATTTCAATTAGGGTTTATACCCAATTTCCATATTTTCGAGATTATGGCATTATCATGTGAATTAAAGTCCAGCTAGCACAATAATATACCTTTGTTTATGTTTTCATGTATGTTATTGTTATTATAAGATGAATTTTAGTATTTTTTTGACATGAAGTTATATGAGATGGTGAAAACATATGATTTTTAGCCTGATTTAGTAAATTTACACATACGAGCATATGAATTTATCATGATTCTCTCTATTTTCCTTATGTTTAGACTTAATATTTTAGATTACCATAATATGGTTTAGACTTTAGTTTTGATCTTATGATCTTAGACAAGATATGAAATTCACACAGTTTTCATGAGTATGAGTTATTAACAGAAGCATGATTGACTTTTAGATTTACAAACTCACATGCTTATTTTATGGTGAATTTCATAAGTATGAGCATAAATTATATATTTTGGGATTTGTATTTAGCACCGAGGGGGAAGTGTGGGTTCAGCACATCCTATATTCAAAAAACTATATGTCATTGTAGGTTTTAGGGACTCACCAGATAGTGTCGCTCTTCCCCAATATATGCTCAGTTTAGTGATCACTCTAGTATTGGTTCTACTTCGATGGAAATGATTGAACATCCCTCCACAACATTGATGAAACATTATACTGCATCCTAGCTCACATGGTTTATGTCGGTTATGAGAATCTCCCATAGAAAAGACAGTTTTCAAAAATTAACTATAGTAACTCACCAAGTTTATCATATTATGCCTTGTTATTTATGTTTTAAGATATGTCAACTTTTAGTTTATTTCAATTTCTTGGTGATTTTATTTACACTTAGCATGCATACTTTAAGGTTATACATCGATACAACTTTACTTATTGCATTCACCTCCACATACTCAGTACATTACATAAGTGTTGACCACATATATGTTTGTGTGTCTACATTATTTCATAATATTGGTACTAGTTGTAGCGCACACCCCATAATTAGATAGTTCGTAGCTTCTAGCCAACAGGTGATGAGTTTTCTTGATTCGAGGACTCGAGTAAACTATAGTTCTAGCATTATATGTTTTGTTCTGTTATATTAATTAAGGATAGATGGGGGTTATGTCTCGGCTACCTGTAGTTAGTATTAATAGAGGCTTCATAGACATTCAATCAGAGTTGATGTATTTTGTTTTATGTAGTTTCAGTCTACTTTTGTATAGTCTAGTGTAGCAAATGTTTCAAATAGTTTTGTAACAAATAAGTTTTGCAAGTGACATCTTTTGCACTTATTATTTTCAAGTTTATCTAATTTATTTAGTTGATCACAAATTATGCCAATATCATGGGTAAGCTTAGAATCAATTGAGGTTGTAAGTATCGTGTTACATCCAAGAGTTAGTATCGGGAATTACAAACTTAGTATCAAAGCACAATTTAAGTGTCCTAGGGTCTCTGTGAAGTGGTGTCCAGAATAGTCTTGTGGAATGGTACTAAGACTTTTGTACTTTTCTTCAAGAGGTTGTTGGGAATTTATCAAATATTTCCCTTCTTCATGCTCTCGATCGTGCTATAATGTGTTCTCTTAAAAACATCTATCAATTCATGTGTTGCTTCATAATTCTCCATCTATGAATTATTCTTGAGATAACTTGACTAATAAATTCCATTTCCTCCCAAGATAGTGCTCTTAGATTTACTATCAGTAACTTTAGCAATTGCACAAAGGGCTTGAGGGGAGCCTGCTAATATATGTTTAAAGTCCTTCAATTCAAAAGCTTATGTCCTCATACATATGTGTTGTACAGTTAAGATAGAATATGATGCGTATTTATATTCCTCATTAACCCTTCAATATAGATATTACTCATAAGAGGAGAGATATATCTAGAGTATTAAACAGTGTTTTGATTTGAGGTATTGTATAACTTAGAGTTTAATGATTCATAAGTAGTAAAACATCCTTAGAGTTGGAAGTATTGATTTAGAAGTCTAGTAATAAGAAAGTTAGAGATAGTGAATGGTTAATAGTTTATTAAGGGATGCATGTATGTTATTAAGTAAGGATTGAGATGATACGTCTTTGGGTGTTAACAAAAGGGGTAGTGAATATGGTGTAGATTTAATGGTGGAAAGTGGAGAAAGAGTTATTTGTTAAGGTAGCATAGAGTATGCTTGAGGTATGAAAGAAGTTCTTGATGGTATTTTATTGTGTTAGAAAAGTATAGGTTATTAATTAAAGTATTAGCTTGTTAGGGATTGTTTTATTGGATTTGATGTGTGATTGTGAAAAAGAAGTTAGTTGAAACTAATAGAGCTTTGAATAAAATTTTGGCATACGGATGGTTTAATAGTAGTGATTTGTATAAGGAGGATATGCTAATAGATAATGATAATATAGACCATAAGATTATGATCAATCATTGTTATTATGAGGTTCTAATAGGCTAGTGTTTCTTGATGTTTTATTTTATAGCTTCAAAAAAAGAATAGTGTGTGAAGTTGTGTGGTTAATCAGTTCTAGTATTATGCACTAATATGAACAGTGGATTATCATCATGGTGGAAATAATTATTGCTTGGTTAGTGATACTAGTTATATGAAAGTGATCTAGTAGGCTTGAAACAATGTACACAAGATTTTATGTTCATTTATTCATAATTAAGTATCATGTTATAGGTATGATGTAGAGGTGTATCCAAGTTGATATAGGGTTGTATTATTTCAAAGATTATTAAGTGTTGTGTGTGCTTAATAGTACCCTTAAGTTGCTAAATTGAAAGAAGTCTAGTTATCTAGTACACAGTGTTCTTAATATCTAATTTAACGTACATGATGTTAAGTCTTTTAGTATAATTTTGATTCTCATGGTTTAGGAAAAAAAATAAGTTAAGAGGTGTGATAATATTAAGCTATGAAGAAAAAGAGGTAGATTATGTGTTTAGTGAGGCAGGTATGTTTGTCGAGAAGATTGTAAGTATATGATTATTATTATTGAAGCTAGAGAAAGTTAAGGGTTTTTTATATCAAGGGAATGTCCAAGAATAACGTTAGTATTGTCCAGGTAAAATTTATTCGTGTGTGTTGAGCATTTGTTTTTAGACTATTAGAGTGAAGAAATTATGGCTCAGTCTTGAGGATATGGAATAAACCCATAAGCTTAGAATGTTAGCTTTAATCTAAGAAGGGATGATAGGGTGATGAACCAAATCTAGTTTTGAGAGTTAGATTGTGATACTTGTCAATAATAGTTGTGATAAGATAGTGATCCATTTTTACTTTTGCACATTCCTTTCCTTAGATTTCTTTCATTATGACACCCTATCTATGTGTTGTGTGATAGAGCCACACCTGCGAACAATTCTTATACACTTTATGCATATTTATTTTCCTTCTCAGCTTCTAGTGCAAGATGAAATAACTTCACTCTATGATCCTAGTCATCCCCATGCGTTTGTGAGTTCCAGTTTTATGTTAAATATGAACCCATGCTTTAGAGTCCGCTCAGCTCCTAGAACTTATGGTACACCCTTAATGACTAGTGAAATTTTCATTATTGCATGTATGTCCTTAGTTTAGATCTCTTTAATGAATCCATTCCATTGATACTCTATTTCTCAAGCCTCAGTTAGGTTTTAAAGTAATTTATATTATTCTTTCATGCTTCATGTATTTATATTCTAGCCTATTAGTGACCTCTCCTTGTGAAAGATAATGTCGACTGAAATAGATGATCAATGGTTTAGATGGGAGAGAGTAAATATTCTTTATTAGGGAAGAATTGTTGTGTGCGTATTTTATCTAAGGCTATAAGTGAGACGGATTGAGGCAAAGTTTTTGGTATATGTCATAATTAGTTGAAATTCTAGGAGTGTCTTCTTGGTAATGGTGCTAGAAAGTTATTATTGATACAGTTATTAGAGGATATGGGAAAATTCCTAGGTGGGTTGATTGCCTAGAAGTTTATCCGTGGTTATAATGATAGGCTTGAATGTCATGTTCGTATATAAGTGGATAAATCCATTATACGCTAGTGAATTCCTAGTAAGCGGTAAAGTTAGTTGGAAATTTAATCATCATGTCCATATTCATCTCTCAGAATTCTATGTTAAAGATTAGATCTGCTTTGCTATTTATTCAACCAAGTCAGTATTCATTCGAGGACGAATAATCCCAAGGGGGAGATATTGTGACACCCCAAAAATCCAAGCCAATGTTAGAACCATGCTTTAAGTTCATAGAAGATTAAACCTCATATTTTGGTAGTTTTATTAGCGATTTAGATATATATTAAGACCCCAAATAGCTACTAGCTTAAAGATAAGTCAAAACATCCCTTAGCGATTAAATTCTTGTGAAATATATAACTATAGTTAGTTTCAAATAAGTATAACTTTTAATAGCTTTCTAATGATACAAATTTCACCTTAATTTGATATCGGGGTGAAAAGTGATGGCAAAAATACTGAAGCATTGTCAAAGCTACCTAGACTATGACTCATAATGTTTTATTATGGGTCTCTAGGAGGGAGTCATAATCTGGAAAGTACAGGAAGAAATTGTACTTTTGGCCATGACTCAAGTCACGACTTGTGTCCAGACTCTACGAGTTATTACCTAAGTTGTTGAGACTGCTTCCAGGCGACTTCAAAATGGCTTCTAAGGGGATTTTTTGGTATTTTCCCACTCTTTTAACCTAAAATCTATGTCTTTTATGATATTTTAAGGCTAATAAAATTCCAAAAAAAAAACACATCCATCATTCTAAACACAACGTACAAGTTACTTACTAAACACGTGATTTTCTCTTCTCCCAAAGCAAGATATTAAGGGTTTTCATCTCCAAGTCCAAATCCTCAAAACTTCTATTCAAGAAACAAGAGTTATTAGGTATGTAGGGTTTGAACAAGAATAACCTTTAATCCTTGAGCTCAAAATTTTTAGTTTTTTCAGTTAAATTTATGAGATTTCATTTAGGGTTCATACCCAATTTCTATATTAGCGAGAGTATGACATTATCATGTAGTTAAAGTTTAGTTAGCACAAGAATATACCTTTGTTCATGTTTTCACTTATATGTTGATATTATGAGATGAACTTTAGTATTTTTTAGATTAAGTTATACAAGATGGTAAAAGTTTATAATTTTCAGGCTGATTTAGTTAGTTTACACATATGAGCATATGAATTTATCATGATTCTCTCAGTTTTCTAAAAGTTCAAACTTAATATTTTAGATTACCATATAAGGTTTAGACTTCAGTTTTGATCTTATTATCTTATACATGATATTAAATTCACATAGTTTTCATGAGTATGAGTTATTAATAGAAGAATGATTGACTTTCAGATTTACAAACTCACATGCTTAGTTTTAGGTGAATTTCACCAGTATAAGCATATAGTATATAATTTGGGAGTAGTATTTAGCATCGAGAGGGAAGTGTGGGTTTAGAGCATCCTATTTCCTAAAAATTATGTGCTACCATAGGTTTAGGGTCCTCACTAGAACGCATCTCCCTTGACTAATACGGGCTCTGTTTAGTGATCACTCCAATTCAGGTTTTAGTGTGATGGTAAAGATAGAGTTTCCCTCCTCAACGTGGATTAGACGTTGGACTCTATGCTAGTTCACATGGTTTATATCGGGTATGAGAATCTACTATAGAGAAGACAATTTTAAAAAATTAAGTGTATTAACACACCAAGTTTATAATAGTATGCCTTGTTATTTATATTTTAAGGTACGTCAGTTTTTTGTTTATTTCAATCTCTTGGTGAGTCTATTTTCCCTTAGCATGCATGTTTTAAGGTTATGCACTAATTCAGGATTACTTATTGAATTCACCCCCACATACTTAGTACATTACAGAAGTACTGACATTATTCATGTATATGTGGCTACATTATTTCATAATGTAGGTACCAGCTATATCCTACATACCCTAATCAAATAGTTCTCAACTTCCAGCTAGCAGGTGATGAGTTCTCTTAATTTGAGGACTCGAGTCAACTATAGTTCCAACATTATATGTTTTATTTGGTTTTATTGATTAAGAAAATGTCTGGGATCACCTCCCGACTAACTATAGTCAATATTAGTAGAGGGTTCATAGACAGTCAGTCAAAGTTGATGCATTCCATTATATTCAGATTCAATTACTTTTAAATATTCCAGTGTTGTAAATGTTTCAAATAGTTTCGTAATGAATAGTTTTGGCCATTGATATCTCTTCCTCTTACTGTTTTTAGTTTTATGTAAATTATTCCGTTGCTCACAAATTATGCCAGAATCATGGGTTAGTTTGGAATCAGTCATGGTTCTAAGTATTGTGTGACATCCAGCAGATAATATCAGGGTGTTACAGTTGGCTGATGATGCCTACTGAGTACCTATACTTTTTGTAGTCATACTACACTGCTGTACCATTTTGGAGTAGATTTGAGTACTAGTTTTTGTCGCTGATTCGACGTTCGTACAGGGTTGATTTTGGAGATTTGGTGATCTCTTAGTGTTGGAGTTACCCTTTTTCCTTTTATTCACTAGTTTCTAGTCTTTCATCTTTGATACGAATTGTATTTGATTATTTGATACTCATAGTTCATCTGTAGTATCTCTTGTATTGGCATTACTGAGTCTTGAAATAGTTATTGACATTGTATCTATCATATTGGACCTTTATGACTATATTATTGCTATTTAAGTCTTTGATTGAAAATTTTAAGCTTTTTTAGGCCATTTCCCACCATGTTAACCCATTGTATATAGCTTTGAGATGTGGGCGGTTTACATACTAGAAGGATATAGTAGGTGGTGTCATGACTCTTAAATTAGGTCACGACAAAACCAAGAAATAATCAATACATGTGAACACTGGTTGAAGATTACACTTACTATGAACCCTACATTGATAGTCCATCATGGCTCCCACAACCCTAACTGTGGTGTTTATCTACATATATTACAATAAGAAAAGAAGAATCCAAAGTTCAAAACATAATTACAAACTTACAATAACAACATGAAAAACTCTGAGATCTCAATGTTAATTAAAACCTTAAAAATCAATGTTTGTACTTGAAAAACCAATATATTTATTTAAGCTAATAATATAATATGAACTTACAAAATTAAAAAAAATAAGTGTATTTATTGAAAAAACCTAACTTATCCTAAACAAAACATGAAATATGGATCGTTACATCAGACGAGTGGAAAGTACGATCATGGATAGATACCACGAACATCCTTTCGAGCTCGTGGTTTCATCTAGAACTTTGTCATCTTCAGGTATTCTATGGCACAACCCTTAGTACGGATCTATGACTTCTTCATATAACATTACAACATGATCGTCTAATTATACTCCCCTTAAACTCCTATAGACTTCATAACTGGCCTTCGATCCCATGACCATAAGGTATAACTATCACATCTAGGAATGGTCATACGACCTAATCGCCTAATCCTTTTTCCCCTTAGCTTCGACAATCAATTTCCAGGACATACTTCAGTCAAATAAATGATATAAAGATATGATCAATGTACGATAGTGGAAGCTCTCATCTAAGTAACATCATAGTAACTTTTTTGTTTTTTGAAACGATGCACAAGTATGACCATGGTCAAATTCCATGGTTTAGGAAATGGTCATCTGATGCCATTTATCATCCAAAATCCAACACTCCACTTTTCAGGACCTCTTAACCTACAAACATCATTAATCCATTATATCCATATTGAAATACCCTTGTACTTTCAAATATTAACTATTTTAAGTGTCACAAATGTTGTATTTTCATGGCACATTAACATCCTCAACATAAAATGTTTTTATGTCCTCGATAAACAAAATAAACTAATACTATCAAGATGATTAATCTAGAGAAACCCAGAATACTACGACAATCAAATTTTTACAAAACCCAGTTTTTGCATGTACTAACAAAACACAATACAACACCCTCTGATCACCATTTAAAGATAAAAAAGTGTAGTATATCTACAAACCAACCACCATAACACAATGGGATCAATTCATCGTATTGAATTATCATTGAATGGCCCAACACATAAGCAAATTACACTACTTAAACAAGTGACAACTAGAATATATCCCTTGCACCCTTACGTTAAAGAAGTCCAAACATTAGTTTATGCAATGTCGATTAAGAATGAGACTAAATCAAATCTCTCATTATCACAAATAAGTAAAGTTGTGTGTTTGTTCCTTGCCCCTCTAATAACAATCGTGATCATAGTGTCTCCAATCATAATCTTTCTTTTGACAATCTCAATCTCTATCCTTCGAACATTGATTCTCATCTAGACTTTGATAGGTAGATGTAAAAACCCTATTTGATTTAAAAAAACAGTGAATCTCCTCGACAAGTGAATTGGCACTATAATCCTCATAGGCTTAATTTCCTCTGGTAGCAGCAACATTAACCATTTGCATTTTGATCCGTTGGAGTACTTTGTCAAGAGATCCATTTGTGTCATGATCTTGGCCATGTTCTTGTCTCTCTCTTCATCCATTTTCTTGTAATCTTGGCTCACTAAAGTTTAGGAGGGAGACATTGCATCCACTTTGGCATCTCTTGGTATACCAAGCTCAATTTTTCTTTGTAATATGGCCTAGAAAGCCCATAGCAACTACAAATGTTTAGATTATTAAAGACCTACAAGGTAAATTGTCCAGTACAGTCTTGATAAAAGAATCCAAAGATCGATAGAAGATTTTGAGCAATAACTTATCTTCTATCTCATGTGTAGGGTAATTAAGTAACTTCATCTTAAAACTTAGACGAGCTTCATATTAAGGTTCACTACTCAGTTAGAAGAAGTTTGTGATATAGTCTGAAAGTTGAAGCATATGAGATAGATCAAAATAACCTATTGATAAAAGCTTCTGATAGCTCCACTCATGAAGTAATGGATTCTTTGGGCAATTCCCTAAGCAAAGTAACCACCTCTCCTATTAATAAAAAAGTGTACAATCACAACAAAATGGATTTTTGTGAGATATTAACTATGTAAAAAGGGGCATAAACAAAAATTAAATTCTTTAAATGCATGTTTGTATCCTTATGAAGTTGACCACCGAATATACCATTTCATTTAAAGAAAATAAAGCATGGTGATAGTAAGATAGAAAGTTGTATTACCTCCATATGGAGCCCTCCAACATCTCCAAATGATCCTCATCATTGAATTTCCCTTTATAACTTATGATCTTACTACTGTGTCCACTCATGTTTTAACCTAAAAAAAAAATAACAAACAAATTAAATTTATATTATGACTAACAAAGAGTTATTTAACACTCTTCAATGTAGTAGCTCTATACTTTCATTCACCAGCAATGAAACTATTTTCGTAACACTCAAATATACAAGTTTATATGCATCCGTTTGGTAGCAATATTTTACCTAAGGAGTTGCGGTCGATTTCATGAGGAATTAATTAGAAACATTCAATTTAGAGATTATAGACATCACTAACTGATTACTTGTATTAATTTTGACAATAAAATAAATGGAGGGGAGGTATATCAACAACAACATACCCAGTATATTACAATTATGTGGGGTCTAGGAAGGGTAAGTGCACGCAGTCCATACCACTAACTCAGAAACGAGATAGAGAGGTTGTTTTTGATAGACCCCCAGCTCAAAATAAAATAATCTAGACAAAGAATAATAAAATGACAAATACAATTGAAATCAACATATCCAATAATACCATATACAAGATACACAAAGTAGTACAATAAAAGATACAACATACTAAGCTTATATTAACGTTCTAACCTAATCTGCCTCCACCATAACTTCCTATATAAGGTCATGCCCTCAGTAATCTAAAGATGATCCATGTCTTATCTAATTCTTTTGCCTACCTCTACCTCATTTGAACCCATCCCTAGCAAACGTCTAATACCTCCGCATTGAGGCATCCATACCTCTCCTCATCACATGATCGAACTATTTCGACCTTACTTTCATTATCTTTCCTTATACTGATGCCACATCAACCTTATCACCAAAAGTCTCATGGGGAGTATATCAACATTGGAGCAATTTAGAATCTAGTTATCAAGATAGAGTAATTTATATAACTGAAATAAAGGAATTAAAATTAGAACAACCTTGGGTTGTGCTTGTTTGATAGTTGATAACACATGGGTTATTGACTTTTGATTCAATAAGTATAAAGTATGAGTAGTTTAGGTTCTAGATATTATTGATAATATTTCAAGCTATCACCAAATTTTATCCTATTTTTTTTTCAAATACTCATATGTTTATCTCTCTAATCAACTAACAACTCAAATTATAAGTATAATTCAAGCATTATCAATAAAATGAGAAAAACCAATGAATTTGTCAATTAAATCACTTCACCTTTCTTCTCTCTTTCAAGCAAAGTAAAGGATCTATGGCAATATAGATTTGAAACCTCTATTTATGAATTACTAGAGATTTTGTTAAACCCAGAATTTATTGCTCAAATTAGAGCAAATGATCAACAAGCACACACTAATCAAGAATTAGTCATCACCCCCCTAAGTGTTGGGGTTTAGTTAAGTATACTTTAAGAAAAAAAATTATATCATTATGCTCATTAAAAGATTCCAAAGATTCAAATATTCATATTAGAATCTTCAAATCCAAGGTATAAAAAAATTATGAATGCTAATCCTAATCCTAGTAGTTTAAAATCAAAAAAGATATTTATATTTGAAGAAAAATGGGGTCAGTAATTTCAAAATTTTCATTGAGATAACTTTGATGACAAGTCAAAATATAGTCGAAGTCTATGATGTTGTACAAAACATCCCTTATGCAACCAAACTTACTCAATGATTAAGATCCATTAGTTCTCAAATGTTACCTTTGATGACATACCTCAACATAACCAAACACGATGGGAATGCCCCGAACTTCATCTTCTCAAGGTCTAACTACTTTCTTCAAAGCTTGGTTGATTTGTAACTATTGGGGATGGATATTTATTTTGGCAATTAGACCTAGTGTTTGGTGATATGCCTAACTACTTGGGCGATTCTACCTTAACTTTTATCCCTATTTCTACATCTTATTTCTTCCCTTTGCTTTGGTGACCACGTCTTGGCTTCAACCTTGAAAACCTAATACATTAAAATTAAAAGTGACTTAAAATGGAAATGAGGATTGATTTCTCACCAATTCTAGGAAAAATGAATCATTAACTACTGACTCATCACCTTCTCTCTATCAGCATACCATAGGGACAGTATAATACTTGACACTTACACCGCTCGATCTCTTCTTCTTTGTTCACAATGTGTGCAATACATGCACAATCCCCCTAAAAATAGTGGGCAACTGTAAAAAAGATATTGCACTATTATTATATTCCCATCATGTGACATAGTTTATTTCTAGATATATGTTATTTTTGTTGAAATGATTTATTAATAAATATAGATTGGGTTTCGTTGATGATATAAAATCTGTGTGTGGCTTTATATTTTTTCTTGTTTCAAGTTTTCTATCTTGGTGATCAAAGAAGCAAAATACTATTTCTTGTTATTCTTTAGAGTCTGACTTTAAGTCACTTTCCAATGACACACTAGAATTGACATGGAATTATTCCTTGTTATTTGAACTTAGTGTAACCTTATCTAC
Organism: Capsicum annuum; assembly: GCF_002878395.1. Lineage (NCBI taxonomy): Eukaryota > Viridiplantae > Streptophyta > Magnoliopsida > Solanales > Solanaceae > Capsicum > Capsicum annuum. The sequence goes on along the minus strand of NC_061115.1, from coordinate 74,085,892 downwards.
TACTACTACTTATAGTGCAAAAATATTGGTGTAGCCTATATTTTTATCAACCTAATATGTAATGCTCACACCAAAGATGTGGAAATTAACTTTACTTTGTTCGAGATAAAGTTACACAAAAGGACTTATCTGTGAAGTTTATCTTTATGAAGGCCCCTTAGTTTTTCTGATAATAATGCCTTTAGTAACTGGCAAGTTTAAACACTTCTAGATGTTTGTTTGAGTTTTGTGGGTGAGAGTGTATATATATATATATATATATATATATATATTACTCTTTGTATATATTAGGAATAATTTTATAACCCAATATCTCATCATGATGACACCTACTAACCCACTAGTAGGTTGTAAAGCCTCGAGACTACCCTCTAGACGTCACACGGTGGTTAGAACTACAAGTGCTCTTAAGATAACATGTGATACTAGCATAATTCATGAGAAACTAAATAAAATATATGAAACTAGACTTATTAAGCAAAATTAATGTCGTTAATTGAAATTTTTCGATTAAATACTGGTTAAAAAATTTACAACACCAGATATACTCAAGGAAATTATAACAGAATACATGAACTCTGACTAATTGTCAATGAGGCCTCTACTACTACTTACTATAGGTAGCCTAGACATGATCCCCAGCTGTCCCTAATAAATATAACTGGATTAAAATAGAGTACTGGAACTATAGTTCACTCGAGTCCTCATATAAAGAGAACTCTTCACCTATTGTCTGGAAGCTGCGAGCTTCCTAATCATGATTTTTTAATCTACAATTGATACCTAAATTATGAAATATATGGTCATAATTAATCATAGACGTTTATGTGGTCAATACTTTTGGATTGTACAAAGTATGTGTGGGTGAATTCAATAAGTAAAAATTGGTATAGATCACAATCTTAAACATGCATGCTATGTATAAAGGCACTCACCTTATTCATGAATAAACTAAAATCTGAAATATCATAAAGCATAAAGAAATATCTGATAGACGTAGTGAGTCATTATACTTACTTTCTAAAATCATTATTTATGTAGAAGATTCTTATAACCAACATAAACCATATGAGCTAGCATGGAGTCAAATGTCTAACTCATATTTAGGAGGGGTTCTTCATACCTTGCCATCAGTATGGAACCTGAATTGGAGTGATCAATAATTTGAACCAATTTGGGAAAGGGAACACTCTCTAGTGATGCCCTTTAAGCCTATGATGATATATTGTTTCTGGGAAATAGGATTTGTTGAACCAACATCTCTTTCAGTGCTAAATACTACTCCCAAAAGATATAAACCGGTGCTCATTATAGATGACATTCACCTTAATTTAAGCATATGGATTTATAAATCTAAAATCCAATCATGCTTATGTTACTTCATACTCATGAATATATGTTTGAATTTCATATCAAGTCTGAGATCATAAGATCAAAACTAAAATCTGAATCATACTGTAATAATTTGTAATCTGAAGTAGTAAATCTAAACTTATTATGAACTAAGAGAATAATGTTAAAATAACATACTTTTACTTGTAAACTGACTGGATCATACTGAAAGTCATATACATTTACCAACTCTTGAAACATTATGTCAAAATACTAAAAATCATCGCAAAACATCAACCATGTGAATAAAAATATGAGTAAATATGAATTGGTGTACTAAAAGAACATTAAATTACATGGGAATATCATAATTTCAAAAGAATGAAAATGAGTATAAAACCTAGCCATTTAAAATCCTTAACGTCATGTAAATTTAGAACTTTTGGGCCCAAGGACAAAAGATAATCCTTGTTCGAGCCCCACAAACCTGAAATTATTGATTTCTTGGATGAAAATATTAGTAGGGGGACCTTGAAGTTGGATTTTGAGAGAAATCCTTTTTTTTTAGTTCTTGATGTTTTGAGTGGAGAGTAATTGATGAATTTATGTTATGGAATAAGAAAAACTATCTTAGTATAAGTTATAGGACCATTTAGGATGTAAATGACTAGTTTTCCCTCACAAATCAAAAGTAAATTGGCATTTTAGTGTCGGTGTGACAACTAGTGAGGCACTCCCTAATTGTGGAGCACAACTAGCATGCCACGCTCTTATCGTGGAGCACAACTAGTGTTTCATGCTTTTATAACGGACCCTTACTGGTTTGCTCATAAAAATTCTCATAACCTTTGACTCGGAAATTAAATTGTGGTGAAATTGGATGCATCGGAAATAGAACTTAAATACCTTTCATTTGGTGGGTCTTGAGCTAAAAAATAATACATACTCTAGAAGTTATACTCGTTTAAAGTTGGCCCCTACAGGTAATACTAAAATAAATTGTTCGCAAATGCTCTCAACTAAAATTTGATTTAAATATTTCTTATGACCATTCTTCGTATCGAAATCACTTTACATGCTAGGTAAATTATCGTGAAACATATCTATGATTATTAATAATCATTTTTGGGCCAATAAATATATGATGAAAAGTTAGAAGCTTAGCTATGAATTTTTTGGGTATTACATAGGTAAGCTAACCTATAATTTTTGAAATCTAGCAACAAACTATGAAGCAAAATGAATAAATTAGCAAAAAATAATAAATAAAGAGACCAATATAGTTTACAAGCCCATGACATAGTGAAGTCGGTGAATGAGATTCTAATACAATGAGAGTACAAAGGGAAATACATAATAAATATATGTCTAAGTAGATATAAGTCTAATAAATATGAGAAGTAGGGGGGGGGGATGCAATGAACTTCAGGAACTCACCCCAAATCTAAGATCCATAGTTTCTCTGCCCAATACACACATCAATAGTGAAAAACCATATTGTGATCTAGTGGCTACAAAGTGTAGCATCGGTGATAGGAAATGCACATGAATGAGCGAAAGAAGATAAACAAATAGTAAACCATATCACATCTGATTACAAAATGTATACACCACCTAGAACCGGACACACACACGCATGCACATATACACACACATATATATACATAATAAGTGTACCAGCTCAAACCATGACTAAAAATCTATATATTATAAATCCACTGCCCAGATCAATGTCGAAACTAAATCTACATAATGGCATAAAAAGGGATCAAAATCTCTCTTGACCAAAGTAAATAGTACTTGAAAAAAATAGTAATGGATTAGAATCAATCTCTGACTTGTTTCAACAACTGTATGTTTAGATTCGAAGGCTCATAAATCATTAGATAAGGTGGTAAGATTCCTGCTGTAATAGAATCCGTTTTACAAGTAAAAAGTAGAAGTAATTCCATTCTTAGAAAATAGTTTTAAAATCAAGGATTTTATTTGAAATCATACCATTAAGTAAATACCAATGTGCCTAGAGTATGCATATTATCTCCAGTATCCAAATAATACGACCATAGGTATCAAAACTATAACACATCCTTTCTAAGGATAAAGTACTAACTTGGTTTTGTAACCACATCCTCAGGACAACAATACATAATCAACATCATAAAACCCCATTACTTAAGAAAATATTGTAAATGAGGAAGTAAAATCAATAAAGGATAAATCCTTGAAATATCATCCAAAACACTAAGTGACATGGTAACTCGTGTACTAAAGGGTTCTTTAACATCAAACTCTGGTAACACGCTAATCATCAAGGATAATCATGCTTATTATGAAGGATAGTGCAATCCAATGGCTATAACAAGTATCATATGCTATTGTTCGGGTAATATTTCTATTTTAAGTTCCCTTAGTAGGCTAAGTCATGCTATATTAGCATAATTCAATCCTATAATCCCTACATAGCATTCAATATATGAAATACATAAAATCATAAAGAAAGTAGATCAAAGCGTACCTCGGTGTCGAACCATAATTTGGAACTATCCATAAGTCGCTCGTCTTTGCACCACAATCCTGAAATGATATCATATTATCAAAATAGTAATATATATGTTAATAGGAGTAAAATGTGACATATGTTTATATATAAAACTTTGATCCCAAAATCAAGTCAATAATGGGTTCATAGGGCCAGCTAATTAAGTCCACAAGTGTAATCTGTCATGACGTCTCTCGAAGGACAAGAAATATTTTCTTAAAAGTTGAGCACAAATGAAATGTAAGTTCAGGCTTAAATCAGACCCTAAATCATAAATAATCTAAAGCTAAGACTAAGAATTAAATAGATTCTGGAATGTAATGACATAAGGGCAAAAGGGAAAAACAATCAAGGAACTATAGACTAATGTACTTGAGATGAATGGGATAAAATCCCAATAATTTCCAATCTCCAAGGGCCTCAAATGGAAGAAAATACCCAAGATATGGGTTTAGAAATGAAAGAGTCAGTGATTTAAAAAGACAGTCAGGGGTCCTTCACGAATGCAGGATCCATTTTGTGATTGCGACCTCAGTTCAGTTCAAACTTTCACTAACATGGCCAGTCAAGCATAAATGTGAGAAGAAAAGATGAGCCGGCCAATATAGCTTACTCTTTAATGGTTGGCTAGCTAATGTGAAGGCCAGTTATCTTGTCTATTATGAACACGGCCAATGCCATATGAACGTAAAGGAGTAATTGTCCAACACTAGAAGCTGGAAAACCTAGCAAGATGTAAGTCCTCATGGACTTCTATCAGGTGCTCGAGATTTATTTGTAACCTCGTGCACATAAAGGATCCATGCCACTATAACAAATTCAAAATTTTGGACTCAATGGAACCACCAAAACATTCATCTGGGATTATTTTTTTTAAATATAGTTCCCTAATATCGCCCAAAAGTACACCTCTTTAGAAGTATAAACTAGTTTTTTCCAAAATATAGTAACCCAACTATATTGGGGTCGAACCTATAGGAAATATATGGTACTATCTCTCAAAATGGTTGAAATCAACGGACAATATAGAAAGGTAAGTAGGGGGAATTGTTGGACTAGTAAAAAGTAACTTGAATTGGATGCTCTTGGTTGTGATCAATCTAACATAAAAACTAGGCTTATGTTACACCTGGATTATAACTCCATATATTTATCATGCACCGTCAAAAAATTCCAATACCATGCATGCAAAATCTATCAAGTTATATATCATCAACTATTTTGTGGACTCATTGAAGAATTTAACTCCTTATCTTATGAGTCTCAGAGTGTCGCATTACTAACCCTTACCCTGGATCCTAGTTTAAATATCACCTTGTGAGTCTCAAGATATTAGATGTAAGATAATTATGTTGTGTAGATGAAAATGATTAGCTTAGATCGATAATTAACTTCAAATAACTATTGTGACCTCCTTTTTCCAATATATACATCTCTTTCAAAGTAATTTATGAATACTTGTGGGTTTTTAACATTGGCCATGCCTAGGAAATCAATTATATCAAAGAAAACCACAATACATTCAAGAATCTTTATATAGAATGACTTGTCACTTCCTATACCTTGTTAATCCGACAGGGTTCCCACAATCCTAGCTAAAGGAATAACTCGCTCATAGTTGCAAGAAAATTCATAAAATTTATAGACAAAAACATAGAATTAATCTCACATTAATGAAAGAATAAAACTTAAAGTCTCAGATGAATTATTCAACCAAAGAAAAAAGAACAAGAGAATTTCAAGATCAAAAGTAAATCTTGTAACCAATATATGTTTTTAAGAGTATATAGGCATGAATAAACGTACATAATAAAGACTCAAAAGAATCATAGAAGTATATATAAGTTACATGGAACCCCTAGAATTTCAATCCAAAGAAGCCTGGGAAAAGTGAGTCGGCGACCACCTACGGAACCACTTACCGGCCAGAGTTGTTCCTATATCTTGTAGGTGGATGGCCATAGGTGGTGCCCTAAAACTCACTCTCTGCACTTTAGTTTCTAATACCTACACCCCTTAGGTGGTCCTACAGGGCATAGGTGCCTAGGTAGGTGGTCACTTTTTAGCTTTTCATTCTGTTTTCTTCCAATTAGTTTCCAATATCTAGTTTCCTACAAAATCACTCCAAAACACATCAAATACAACAAAATAGCATTAAATGGATGCATATTATTCAAATTTAAGCATCATAAGTTCCATACAACTATGGAACATCAGTCCTATTCATAGTTTCATTTTTTATTAAATACGCCTAATATCCCTAAACAAGTGTGGAAGCTTCAAGATATGTACCAAGGGTCCACCTAACATGACACAAACTAGGGCCTAATCATGTAGGGTGACTCAAGTCAAACCATAATCGGAGACCACCCCTAATACCTCACTATTATCCACCCTACATCCCATGTAGGATGAATTTTGAACATATAACAAGATTAATAAAAATAATTTAAAGATAGTAAGTAAGTAAATAATCATAATCAAACAGCCACAACCAAATATCCAACAAATACCAATCCCAATGAAAATACCAGTACAAATGCTAACACTAATAGAGACACGACCCATACCCATAATAGTCCGATAAAGCCTCTAACTAGAATTAAAGAACATCCGATCAGGACATGCCCCCAATATAGCCAAAACCAAAACAAAAGAAAATAACAATAATGAAAAGAATTCTATAGCATGAAATATAGCCTTTCGGTGTATGGAAGCATACCACACCAATCCAACTCAAAGTTGTCCCCGAATCCAAGTCATTGTGTAGGAGGATAGCAATATGGCTGATTCCTGCATCATGTGGGGATACCGTTCCCAAAAATGGTTAGCAAAATGAACACTAGCATGTAACTCAAGGGTAAAGGTAAAATTATTCCATCATTCAAAACCAAATCAAAGAACTGTATGCAATCACATATATACATATATATATTATGCCAGATAGGTAATAAGGTTTAGCATGTATTTAACCCTTAACCCAGGTTGTGTATCTTAACTATCATAAAAAACCACCCATGAGCTATATATGTTTAGCTCTCCATAGTAAAAGGGCTTGTGTATGTGTTATTCGCATGAACAAGGGATATCAAGGAGGTCTAGGGAATGCCCCGACCTCATATCAACAAAGATACAATCATATCCATAGTGTGAACCATGCATACAGGTCATCAATACCAAACCTCATAACAGAAATCATGAGTTTCAAGTGTCTGTTCTTCAGACCCACACCTTTACGACTAACTATCACCCCAATTATTACCTAAATAAAACCTTTAGCACATATCCAAACCCCTAATTCTAGGCATTAATTACTAAGGTATTATAAAGTGGTATCATCATACCAACTATAACTTGCAAGGAATGTCATTAGCCAATACTTCGGGGACTCTTATTTACCCCACAAACTCCATTATTAAAATAACTTAGGGGATTCCCATGTACCCCATAAGTTTTTAATTTAATTTAATTTATGGCCACCAAGTCCCGTTTTGAAGGTCATTCATCAATCATAAACTTTTTTTATGTCAAGCCTTAGTTCAAAAAAAATTAAAACTTGTGACAATATCATTCTCATTGAAATTTCACAAACAGGTTGAGGGCATGCCTTTATTAAAGCAAAAATCATCAAATTTGAGGTTCAACCATGACCCTTAAATTCAATCACCATTCCTATGCACCCACATGTGAAAAACCATAATTAAAATATACAAAGTCACAATGTAAAACATGGAAAATAATATTCAATGATATTCATTCAATCTCCTCAATCTTGGTTTCAAAACCATCATTAATGAGTCATAAAAAATCCTTTAAACATTTGTTTTTAGTAGACTAAAAATGAGAGGAGTCACATGCTTGAATTACGAAGATTCACTAAGGTAAATTAATCCTTAATCTCCTTAGATGGACACATTGGAGAAAACCTAGCCTATTTTGCTTGATAGGGTTTTGAGAAAGTAAAGATGATGTTTAATCTTGTAAAGTATGGGATGAATGACCAAAAAGTGTTATAGGGGCGTAGTGTCTTAAGGGATTTGAGTGATAGATGTCTAAAGTGCCCCAAGATAAAAACTATAAAAAGACCAAATGTGGTTACGAGTCTACCCCATTGACTAGTGACCATAACATATGACTCATACCCTTGAGTTGTTACCATGACAGTGAGTTATACACAGATACATTATCCACTATACGACTCAATGACCGCACTCATAAAATAACTATACGACTTGTATGGTCTAGTTATATCTAAGACTTAACCTAAGGAATTGGTTACTGAATAACATAGGACTCAACCCTACCATTCGTAACCTATCCTCACGACTCTTAGTGAGCTACTCGTACTCAGAGCCAAGTCAAGTCACTTAAATTTTGATTTGACTAAGGATCAACCAAATGACTCATCACCATACCTAATAACTCATACCACCATGTTATTTCTAATACCAAAAACCCAACTACCACTGACTAGACATCTCACAACTAGGGTCATATATAACATCCAACATTCTTGAGCTAGAAATTAAACCATTGTTTCTACATATTTACTATAATACCATAATTTATCTTTGAATACATGCTTTATGATATTTATCATAGTTTTTGAAGTGATATAGAGGAGAAAATTATCATAGGTATCACTTAGAACAAAGTTCAGCTAAGAGCCTTTGGTTCAGCCAAATTTTGGTGTCTGATTCTACAAGGGTCAAATTTGAATGTGTATAACTTTATAAATAACTAAAAGTTTTATTCTCAAGACTCATAAAAGTATAGATAATTGAGTTATCTTTTCAACATTACAAATTTTATGTTAATTTGATACCCAAGCAAAAAGTTGTGGCCTTTTTTGTAAGAGGCAGTAAGGGTCCCTGACTTGGCTATGGCGTGTTTCTTTCTCCATGTGAAATGGGGTGCAACGCATTAGTATCTACACATGATATAGGATGTAACGCAGAGGTTAATCCCCCTCTGTTTCAGCTTCTTAAAGGTCAAGGGACACTTTAGTGCTTTCCCCTCAGACCTAATCATCCAAGGCACGAATTATAACACCCTAAAGAGCGTTATTATCCCATCTTCCTCAAAATTTCTCATGTTCAAACCATCCTCTTCGAAATAATGAAATATTTAATGTTCTCTCTAAGAATTCAAGTGTACATGCTCCAAATTCAAGTTTCTCTTCAAGGATTTAAGCTTCAATTCCAAGATTTGTTCACAAAAACGTACAATTAAGGTATGTAAGATTTATGAACAAGGTTCCTCTATCATCCTTATGCCCAAAACATACTTTAATGATTAAATTTATTTTTTGCAATTAGGGTTCATACCCAATTAGCCATATTCCTTAATTATGATATTTTTATGTTATTAAATGCTATAAGTACATCAAGATTTACTTATATCCATGTTTTATCACTAATATTAAATTCAAGCCATGTTATTAGAATTAACATGTGAATTATGGTTTTATGTAATTCAAAACAAAAAACTTATGTCATAGTTGGTGCAATACCCCGTCACTCTAACCAATAGTGAAACCATGACTCAAGCTCATGAGAAGTAAATTATAGTGCTTTGGTTTTTTTATGATCAAGGGTGATGTTTATTAAGGCCTCAAATATATCCTAGCAATAAGGTGAATCAAAACATTCCTTATCGGTTGAATTCTTGGGAAGAATATCTTCATATTCAACTTCAAATGAGCATATCTCTCATTATACTATGAATTATTTAGATAATGACCTACCAAAAGATTCATAATTGAATTATCTTTCCATCAATACAAATTTCACCCTAATCCGGTATTGGATCCAAGAGTTATGCCCATTTTACTCCAGCATGTTAGGCTAAAAAATTGAGTGATGATATTTTCTGATAAGTTGTCACAAGTGTGATGACTTATCACCAATGTCGTGGGCCTTATAAAGATTTCCACCCTATTGATGACATTTTGTGATAAGTTATCACAAGTGTGATGACTTATCACCAATGTCATCAACCTTAAGCAGAAAATCATAAAATCCACCATTTTGTGAAGACATTTCATGACGACTTGTCATGAATGTCATCAGCTATTTTTTTTCAGCTAGAAAATGATATTTTTGCAAGGGTACTTTTGTATTTTCTCATCTTTTGGAGGCCCCTATATATATGAGAATTTCCATCTAAACCCTAATATCTTCTTTCTTTCTTCCAATTATCTTAAGAAATATATCTAGGGTTTTTATTTAAGGATATTAATCTTCCAAAAATCATCCATAAATCTTCAAGATTTCTTCAAGAATTAAGTGCCTCATAGTGTGGGTTTCGAGAATCATTTATTACAAGTGCGGATAGAGTCTGAACCACTAGAATTCATCCAATTTTAAAGATTAAGGTATGTAGGGTTTTGAACAAGTGCAATTCTTTCATTTTTTTGCCCAGAGATTTGATTTCTATCATGGATTTATATAATATTTCAAGTGGATTTATACCCAAATTACTTCATCATGAGATTATGAGAATATAAATTGTTCAAGCTTTGTTATACATGATTATTTTCCTATTCCCAAGTTATCACTTGATATTTAATAATGTGAATTTTATATTTCTACCATGAGTTGATATTTCAAGTGCTTTCAAAATATGTGTCAAGCTTTAAGCTTCCTAATGACAAACTGGATTATTGAGTACATTGATTCATGAAATTGAGTTGTTACAATGAGTCTTGATATTTTCTCAAAGTTATTGATGTTGTTATAATTTAATAAATTGATACATTTTGATATTGAGCAAGATTGATTTGATTTGAGTTGAGGTAGGAATCCACAAATTGATTATGATTTGATAAATGAGAAAGAGATTTGATTTGGTCTTCATGATAGACCCTTGTGATGTTTGTGGTGGATTTTCTAATGCATTATAATCTTGTGTTTAGGAGTAGTATTTAGCACTTAGCGGGAAATATGGTGTTTCCCCAAAACTACATACCACCGTAGGATTGGTATTGATAATTGTGGGCCAGAGGCCGAGTATGAGACTGTGATCACTAAATTTAGGTTGTACTCCCTAGAAAGAGAACGATGCTCCTTCCAAAGTGGGGTTCTCTCCTTAGGAGAGCAAAATGTTGGACTCCATGTAGCTTACACGGTTTATGTTGGTTATAAGAACCTCCCATGTCCATAATAGTTGGGTTTCTGGAATTACTGAGTCACTCTGAGTCTTGAGTTGAAAAGTTGAGTTATTTATGATTATTTATGACGCTTTTATCATATGATTTATTTACTACGAGATCATGAAAAGTATGTTTCAGTCTAACTCAAGCCAAGTGAGCCATCATTGTACATATGCAAATGTTTATGAAATTGATAATGATATTTTCATTATTGCATGCACCCTCACATACTCAGTACATTCCAAAGTGCTGACCAATATATTTTTGTATGGTCTACATTTTCTCATAATGTAGGTTCAGGTACTTAGCCGTATCTGCGTTAGCAATATTTGAGTGTCTCAACTAGGTTCCCTCAGTGGTGAGTTCTCATGGTTCGAGGACCGTGTCTATATTCTTGGTGATATCATTCTGTTGTTATGGCTTTCAATACTATTTGAGTCAGTTGAGCGTTTGTCCCAATGGCCCTTGATTTTGATGTATAGATGTTTTTTCAAACTAGAGGGTTGGTATGTACAGACATTCAATATATTTTGGTTGTACAGTCTAGTATTCTCCAATATTTATCTTAAACTTGATATGGTATATCTCTTTGTTATGCATAAGTATTGTTGAATTGAATTCCTTGAGGTAGTGTCTAGGTCCGAGAGTTAGCTTGGGTCTATCGAATGAAAGATGTTGTAGATGATTGGGTGGAGAGGTGGAGAAAAAGTAGAGGGGAGGATGCCACTCCCATGAATTAGCAGTTATTCCAGGATGCATTCTTGGATAGATTTTTTCCTCTTAAGATGAGGGAAGAAAAGATAGAAGAATTAATGAATTTGAGACAAGGCTCCATGACTGTTAACGAGTATTATCTTAGATTCAATCAGTTATCCAAATATGCTCCTAGTATGATGGCTGACTCCAGGACCATCATGAGTAAGTTCATGACCGGCGTGTCTAGTTACATTATGAAAGAGCATAAATCTTCTATGCTTAATATGGAGATAAACCTTTCTCTATTAATGATACATACCCAACAGATTGAAGCTGATAAGATGAAAGAGAGAGAGAAAAAGTAAGAGGAAATAAAAGAGCTAGATCAGAGAAGTAGGGATTCAGTCAGTCCAAATTTCATGGAGGGAGCCGCCCTCGGTTTTAAGGACGTCTATTTATGCCCACTCCTTTCTCAGTTTTCTCCCACACCTAGAAGCAGGAAAGAGAAGGGGAACAGGCCTATCCCATCCAGGTCTTAGGAAAGTGTAAGTAACAAACCTCGTCCTCCTTCATGCATCAAGTGTGGTAGAAATAATTTTGGTGAGTGTTTTGTTGATCAGAGAGATTGCTTTGGTTGTGGAAATTTGGGCCACCGACTTAGAGATTGTATGTATGCTAGACAGGGGAGTCGAGATGCTCATCCCCAAAGTCAGTCTACCAGTGCCACCGCTCACGTAGTCTGCTCAGTTCATCCTCAAGGCATCTCTTATAGTACTACTTGCGGTTCATACCAGAATCGCTTCTATGCTATACCACCTCACCAGGAGCAAGAGGACTCTCTAGATGTTATCACTGGTATGCTCCATGTCTTTCATTTTGATGTATATGTATTGATGGAACCCAATTTTAGTTTTCTTATGTGACACCTCTGGTTTTTGTAAATTTTGAGATAGACCCTGAACGGATTCCTGGGCCTATTCTGGTTTTTACCCCAATAGGAGAATCTGTTATTGCTAAGTGAATGTCTAAGAAGTGTCCTGTCACTATCCTTCATTGGGTCATATGTGCTGATTTGATTGAGCTAGATATGGTTGATTTTGATGTCATTCTGGGTATGGATTGGCTTCACTCGTGCTATGCGTCTATAGATTGTCGTACTCAAGTGGTCAAGTTTCAGTTTCTTGATGAGCCCATTTTTGAGTGGTCTTGGGAGTTTTGTAACTCTGAAGAGCCATTTCATATCCTACCTCAAAGATAAGAAGTTGATTTCCAAGGGTTGCATTTATCACCTAGTTTGAGTTAAAGACCTCAAGTATGAGACTCCGACGATTCAGTCAGTTACCATTGTTAATGAGTTTCTCAATGTTTTCTCGGAAGATATCCTAAGGGTCTCACCTGATGGAGAAATTGAATTCGGGATTGATCTTCTTCCCGAAACTCATGTTATTTTATTCCTCCGTACCGTATGGCTCCCGCAAAACTTAAGAGTTGAAGAAGAAACTCAAAGATCTCTTATACAAAGGCTTTATCAGATCTAGTATTTCCCCATGGGGTGCACCTGTTCTATTCGTGCATAAGAAATATGGTACATCACATGTGTGCATTGATTACCGTCAACTCAACAAGGTAACTATCAAGAAGAACTACCCCCTTCCTTCAATTGATGGCTTGTTTGATCAATAACAATATGCGATCTACTTCTCAAAAATAGACCTTAGATCCGGCTATCTTTCGCGTAAAGTGAGAGCGAGTGATATTCCAAAGACAACCTTTCAAACCCATTACTGTTACTTTGAGTTTCTTGTCATGTGCTTTGGGTTAAACAATGCTCCAGCAGCCTTCATGGACCTTATGAATCGAGTGTTCAAGCAATATCTTGATATGTTTGTCATTATATTCAAAGACAATATTCTTGTATATTCCCAAAGTGAGGATGATCATGCTGACCATCTTAGAATTGTCTTGCAAACTCTTAGAGATCATAAATTATATGCTAAATTTAGAAAGTGTGAATTTTGGCTAAGGTCAATTGCTTTTTTGGGTCATATTGTTTCCACCGAAGGCATTAGAGTCGATCCCCAAAAGACAAAAGTTGTAAAGAATTGGCCTAGACCTACCTTCCCATCTGACATTAGGAGTTTCTTGGGTCTATATAGTTACTACCATCATTTTGTTGAGGTCTTCTCTTCCATTGCATCTCCCATGACCCAGTTAACCCAAAAAAAAAGTAAAGTTCCTATAGTTAGAACCTTATGAGAAGTGTTTTCAGGAGTTAAAGACTCGACTCACTTCAGCCCCAGTGTTAGCTTTACCTGTTGGTACTGATGGTTTTGTGGTGTATTGTGACACTTCCAAAGTTGGTTTAGGTTGTGTGTTGATGCAGAGGGGTAAAGTTATAGCTTATGCCCTAGACAGATGAAGCCTCATAAGAAGAATTACCCAATCCATGATCTTAATTAGCAGCTATAGTTTTTCTTTTAAAATTTGGAGACATTATTTGTATGGTGTTCATGTTGATGTGTTTACTGATTACAAAATCATGTAGCATGTGCTTACTTAGAGGCAGTTGAATCTTAGACAAAGAAGATGGTTAGAGTTGCTAAAAGACTATGATATGAGTGTGTTGTATCACTCGGGCAAGGCCAATATTATAGCAGATGCTCTTAGCAGGTTGTCTATGGGTAGTGTAGCTCATGTAGAGAATGATAAGAAGCAATTGGCTCGTGATGTGCATTTTTTGGCTAGGTTGGGTGTTAGATTACCTGATTCCGCTGAAGAGAGTATGTTAGTTTAGAGTAGTTCTGAGTCCTCTTTGGTCTTGGAGGTAATAGAGAAGCAAGACAGGGATCTTAGTTTAGTCAAACTGAAGGAATCAGTTAAGGACCAAAAGGTAGAGGTTTTCTCCCAAGGGGAAGATAATGTATTGATATTGTAGGGTAGATTATGTTTTCCCAATTCTGATGATCTAAGACAGAGAATTATGGCTGAAGTGCATGGCGTACGATATTTTATTCATCCTGGTGCTACCAAGATGTACCACCATTTGCAGGAAATCTATTGGTGGAATGGTATGAAGAAAGACATAGTAGGATTTATGGCAAAGTGTTCTACCTGTCAAAAGGTGAAGGTAGAGCACCAAAGGCCTGGTGGTGTAATGCAAGAGTTTAGTATTCCTACTTGGAAGTGGGAAGAAGTGAATATGGATTTCGTAATGAGTTTACCTCCTTCTCGTTATCATGATGATTCGATTTGGGTTGTTGTAGACTGGTTGACTAAATTAGCTCATTTCTTGCTAGTTCATTTTTCTAATATAGCTGAGGATTATGCTATATTGAATATTTGAGAATTCATTAGACTTCATGGAGTTCCTTTGGCTATTATCTCTGATAGGAGTACTTAGTTTACTTCCCAGTTTTGGAGAGCTTTCCAGAAGGGTCTCAGTACCCAAGTTTATCTAAGTTCTACTTTCCATCCACAAACAGATGCTTAAGATGAGCGGACTATTCAGACTTTATAAGATATGTTAAGGGCATGTGCGCTTGATTTTAACGGTAATTGGGATGAGCACTTGCCATTGATTGAATTTACGTATAACAATAGTTTTTATACTAGTATTCAGATGTCCTCGTTCGAAGCTTTGTATGCTAAAGATGTAGATCACCTATAGGTTGGTTTGAAGTAGGAGAAAAAGCTGTGATTGGGCCTAATGTTGTGTTTGAGGCTATGGAAAAAGTTAAGTTGATCCTAGAAAGATTGAAGACCGCTCAAAGTCGTTAGAAGTCATATGCAGATGTGAGAAGAAAAGATCTTAAGTTTAATGTTGATGATTTGGTGTACTTAAAGGTTTCACCCATAAAAAGGGTGAAGAGATTTGGAAAGAAGGGAAAGCTTAGTCCCCGTTATGTTGGTCCGTACAAGATTCTGATCCGTGTTGGGAAAATAGCATATGAGGTGGAGTTACCCGCAGAGTTATCTAGCGTTTATCTGGTATTTCATGTTTCCATGCTTAAGAAGTGTATTGGTGATTCTGTCGTGGTTGATTATTTCAAAAGCTTAGATATTCAGGATAGCCTTTCATTTGAGGAGATTTGGTTGAGATTTTGGATTTTCAAATCCGTAGGCTGAGGAACAAAGAAGTTCCTTTGGTTAAAGTGCTTTAGCAAAATCAATCTGTTGAGAGTGTTACTTGGGAAGTTGAAGTTGTTATGCGATCCAAGTACCCTCACCTATTTTCTGTGAGTTCGGAGCGAGCAGAAGGTACCATTCTTTCTTAATTCCGCCCTCTTCTTATTAAAGATTCAGCAGTGTGTCTACTTCCATCATGAATTTGTGCATTTTGTAGGGTATCCGAAGGTATAGATTGAAGTAAGCCCTTTGAGTCAGTGGTTTCACGTCCTCATTTTCTCTTATTCTTGGCCTATATAGCAACATTCTAGGACGAATGTTTCCAAGAGGGAGATATTGTAATACCCCAAAACTCTAACCAATAGTGCAACCATGACTCAATCTCATGAGAAGTAAATTATAGTGCTTTGGCTATTTTCTCATCAAGGGTGATGTGTATTAAGGCCTCAAAGATGTGCTAGCGATTAGGAGAATCAAAACATTACTTACCAATTAAATTCATAGGAAGGATATTTCTATATTCAACTTCAAAGGAGGATATCACTCATTATACTATGAATTATTGAGCTCATGACCTACCAGAAGATATATAATTGAATTAGCTTTCCGATGATACTCTAGCCTGTCAGCCTGAAAACTGAGTGACGATATTTTGTGATAAGCTGTCACAAGTGTGATGACTTATCACCAATGTCGTCAACCTTAGGCAGATTTCCACCCCCAGAGATTACATTTCGTGATAAGTTGTCACAAGTGTGACGACTTATCACCAATGTTATCAGTGTTAATCAGAAAATCGTAAAATCCACCCTTTTGTGACAAGATTTCGTGACGACTTGTCACAAGTCTGACGACTTATCACGAATGTCGTCAGCTATTTTTTTCAGCCATTAAAGGACGTTTTTACCAAATTATTTTGGTATTTTCCCATCTTTTGGAGGCCCCTATATATATGAGAATTCTCATCTAAACCCTAATTTCTTCATTTTCTCTTCCAATTCTCTTAAGAAATATATCTAGAGTTTTTATTTAAGGATATTAATCTTCCAAAAATCATCCATAAATCTTCAAGATTTCTTCAAGAATCAAGTTCCTCATAGTGTGGGCTTCGAAAATCATTTATTTCAAGTGCCGATAGAGTCTGAAGCACTAGAATTCATCCAATTTCAAAGATTAAGGTATGTGGGGTTTTGAACAAAAGCAGTTCTTTCGTTCTTGTGCCCAAAGCTTTGATTTCTATCATGGATTTATACAAATTTGCAAGTGGGTTTATACCCAAATTACTTCATCATAAGAGTATGAGAATATAAATTGTTCAAGCTTTGTAATACATGATTATTTTCCTATTCCCAAGTTATGACTTGATATTTAATATTGTAAATTTTTATATTTCTACGATGAGTTGATATTTCAAGTGCTTTCAAGATATGAGTCAAGCTTTAAGCTTCCATATGATAAATTGGATTATTGATTATATTGATTCATAAAATTGAGTTGTTACAATGTGTCTTGATATTTTCTCAAAGTTATTGATGTTGTCATGATTTAATGAATTGATACATTTTGATATTGAGAAAGATTGATTTGATTTGAGTCAAGTTAGGAATCCACAAATTGATTATGATTTGTTAAATGAGAAAGAGATTTGATTTGGTGTTCATGATAGATCCTTGTGATATTTGTAGTGGATTTCCTAATGCGTTCTGAGCTTGTGTTTGGGAGTAGTATTTAGCACTGAGCGGGAAATATGGTATTTCCCCAAAACTAGGTGCCACCGTAGGATTGATATTTATAATTTTGGTCCAGAGGCTGAGTATGAGATTATGATCACTAAATTTATCTTGTACTCCCTGGCAAGAGTATGATGCTCCCACCAATGTGGGGTTCTCTCCTTATGAGGGCAAAATGTTAGACTCCATGTAGCTCACATAGTTTATGTCGATTATAAGAACCTCCCATGTCCATAAGAGTTGAGTTTCTTTAATTATGAGTTTCTTTAATTACCGAGTCACTTCGAGTCTTGAGTTAAAGAGTTAAGTTATTTATGATGATTTATGAGGTTTTTATCATATGATTTATTTACTATTAGATCATGAAAAGTATGTTTCAATCTAACTCAAGCTAACTGAGCCATCATTATACATATGCATATTTTTTTGAAATTGATGATGATATTTGCATTGTTGCATGCCCCCCCACATACTCAGTACATTCCAAAGTGTTGACCCACATATTCTCCTATGGTCTATATTTTCTCGTAATGTAGGTTTAGGTACTCAGCTGCAACCACGTTAGCGATATTTGACTGCCTTAACTACATTCCCTTAGTAGTGAGTCCTCATGGTTCGAGGACCGTGTCTATATTTTTTGTGATATCATTCTGTTGTTATGGCTTTCAGTACTTTTTGAGTCAGTTGGGGGTTTATCCCAATGGATCCTTGATTTTGATATATAGAGGCTTTATCAGACTAGAGGGTTGGTATGTATAGACATTAAATATATTTTGGTTGTACCGTCTAGTATTCTCCAGTATTTCTCTTGAACCCGATGTGGTATATCTCTTTGTTGTGCATGACTATTGTTGAATTGAATTCCTTGAGGTAGTGTCTGGCTCCGAGGGTTTGATTGAGGCTACGTATAGCCCTTAGCACTGTGTGGCATCTCAAGATAAAGTTTTGGGTCATTACAGTTCGTCAATACCTGGTCAAATAGTTAAGCTCATGTACTTAGCTTTATAAGCATGAAACCCTTTTCAAGTTCACTTACTTCTATGTTGTATCCCATTGATTTGATATTGAATCCCTTAATTATGAAATTAGCCATGTAATCATGTTATTTTTGCATGTCTAAGAAATTCCCATGTTCAAGTTCATTCTTCTCACTTATTTTGTTAAAACTTTTATGCTTTAGGTCTTGGATCATGACTTCCATATTATAGTTTTAAGCATTTATATCATATTATATGAATCATTCAGTGCTGGCGGGTTATGAACACCAGATACCTATCTGTTTACTTACAATTTAGCTCATTCAAGTAATATTTTAGTGAAACCATGAGTCTTATTTTTTCCTCAGATATTTATAACCGTGATGAGCATTATCATTTATGACAAATAATGTTCAGTTAAACTTAGTTAAGTTTAGTACCAGTGTCAATTATGTTGGGAGAGGATTTAGCATCGAGTGAACCCAGGATAGGGGCGCACCAGCCAGTAGAGGCTGTGACCCTTAGTAGAAATCCCTGAGTTCCAATACAATATAGCCAACATAGGTTTGGGATGTTTTCCTTCTAGATGAGGGTTGACACAAATCTAATGAGAGCACCTGCCAGTAGACGATGACTCCTTATTCTTTTGGGACACTAGTTTGCTTGATCAATATACCTAGTGTTAGTACCTGTGGCATGGTACTGACACCCTTCTAAATGGGGTTATAGGTTGGACCCCAATTAGCTCAAATTGGGACATGTCGGTTACATGATACCTCTCATAGTTTCAGTCCAATTATTCAGACTAAGTACAGTTCAGTATTGCATAATTAGCATTCAGATATTAGTTAATCAATATTAAGATATTAGTTAATCAGTATACATATATTAGTTAATCAGTATACAAATACCAGTTAATCAATATTCAGATGTCGGTTGATTAGTATTTAGATGATAGTTATACAATATTCAAGTTTTAACGAGTACCCAGCTTCAATTCTACATATTCTATAGAAGTAAAGATTTAAGAAACTAGGTTTAGTGACTCACCCGCTTATCATATCATGTTTGTTACTTATGTTTTAATATACTTCATCTTTTAGTTTATTTTAGTCTCTTGGTGAGTCTTCTTGCATTTAGCATGCATATTTTAAGATTATATATGTAATCAATTTTACGTATTGTATTAACCTCAACTTAGTTAGTACATTCCAAAGTACTGATCCATATATGTCTATATGCTACATTTTCATATAATGTAGTTACTAGTTGTAACCTACACATCAGAATAAGACAGTATGCAGCTATCGGCTAGTAGGTGATGAGTTCTCCTATTTTAGGGACTCCAGTCATTTGTAGTTCATGTACTATATAATATTTATTCATATGTATTGATTAGTAGTAGTTGGAGTCATATCCCAGGTATCTATAGTCAGTATAGTAAAGGCTTCATAGAGACTCAGTCAGAGTTATGAAATGTAATTGCCAATTCTCTCTTCAGTTTTACCAGGTTGAAAACTTTATTAGAATTATATTATCTAGATCATGAATATATTTTTGCACCACAAACTTAGAGATTTTATATATTTTAATTCATCTGCTCAGGTATCATACCAGTTCATAGGTTAGTTTGGGATCACTTATGGTTCTACGTACCGTGTTACGACTAGGGGTGGTCTCTGGTCATGAAAAACTTGGTATCAGAGCATAGATTTTAAGTGTCCTAAGGTGTCAATGAATTCATATCTAGTAGAGTCTTGCACAATAGTAGGAAGATATTTGTAATATTAGTTGAGTGGCTATAGGTCATTTAAGAAATGTTTCCCTTCTTTCATGTCACAAATCATGTAGTAGAAGTGTTCTGTACAAATTTCATGCAGATTCCTACGTCACTCCATTCTTGTCAAATCTGCCTTATCTTTGAGGAAACAGAAGTAGCAAACCTTAAATCCTTACAGGCAGAGTTTTCTTAGATAGTCCCCACCAAAAGTTATGGGATTATACGTAGGCTTAAAACTATCCCATCAGTGCTCTTAAGTTTCAAAGTTTGAAAGATTTCATTAATGTTCATGAAAATTATGCACCAAGACAAAGTAAGATGTGCCCTCAAATCTCTTCTTAGAATCTATTTATAACATATGATCATGAGTTAGAGCATGAACCCAAAAGTTTAGCAACAGTAAAGTAGGGATTGTATTTATCTTTATTTAGTAGATTATGTATCCATGGGGCTAGTTATATGAAAGGTGAATCAGTAGGCTTGAAATATTATATTCAAGAATTTAAGATGTTGATTTGAAATTAAGTATGATGGTGTGTGTATGATCTAGAGCTGTACACAAGATGATATGGGAATGTATTATTTCTAAGTTTTAATAATGTGTATGCTTATATAGTACCCTTGAGATGTTAAGTGTGAGTGAGGATATGTAGTATATGATGTTCTTATCAGCTAAATTATGGGTTATAGGCTTATGATGTTGGGTATGCTGGTGTAATGTAATTTACATAGTCTAGGTAAAAAGATATGTTTAGAGATGTGATATTAGTAGGCTATAAGGAAGTTTGTATGGTTCATTAAAGGTTAGGGTATATCAATGTTAAGTGTTAGAATCTAAGTTTGAATTGTGGATGGTTGAGCTAATAGAAAAAAAAGTTAAAATTCTAAATGGTGTGGACACTGGGTATTGTGATACTTATGAAGATTCTAAGTTAGTCAATGTTTGAGTTATTATAAGATGACTATTGAGACTATAGAACGATAAGAGTTGTATTTCAGAAGAAAGTACTAGCAGTGGGTTTTACACTTTACGGTATAGTCTTTCAGGTTGACTTTATTATTTATGCGTATTATTATATTTTGGACTCTAGAGTAAAGTGTTGTAGTTTAGTTTAGAGTTTAGGGGTCCACACACTTAGAATGATGGCTTTATGCTAAGGGGGAGATGATAGAATAAGTAACCAATCAGGCTCTCAAATTCTAGTAGTGATGTAAGTGTATTATAGAACATTAGTAAAAGAGAAAGATGCCCGACCTATTTTTATCTTAGTGCAAGGTTTTGTACTTCAGTCATCATGATATCTTCTCATGCCTTGAAAGTCATCCCTACGATCATAGCTCCTATTCATGCACATTCCATAGAATTATGTACGCTTCCAGATCCTTGTATGAGGAGTTTTATTTCACTCAGCAGTACATATCATATTCCATGAATTTATGAAATCCAAACTTGGGTCATGAAGCTCATGAATTATGTACTTATGTTTTACAGTATGTTCAGTTCCAGGTGCTCATGCTTCAGTCTTAATGATCAGTGAAATTCTAATTATGTTGTGAATGTCCTCAGTTTTGATCTCTTTAACGAATTCATTCTTTGGATACGCTATTTCTTAGGCCTCAGTTATGGGTCCAACTTATGCATATTAATCTTTCATATTTCAGGTCCTCATGTTATAACCTTTTAGTGACCTCTGCTAATATAATGATAGTGGTGATAAGTAATTATTTAGATGGGAGAGAGTAAATGTCTCATATTGTTGAAAGATTATTGCATGCTTGTTATATCTTAGGATATAAGTGTGAAGAATGATTGAGGTAGAACTTTTGTTATATGTCATGATTTGATGGGAATTCTATCTGTGTTTTCCTCAGGATAGTGCAAGAAAGTTGTTATTGATAGGGGTTTAGAGAATGCGAGAAAGATGATTTATGGGTGTTTGTTTAGAATTTCATATGTGGTTATAATGATAGGCTTGAATTTTATGTTAGTGTATAAGTGGATGAATGTGTTGTGCACTAGTTAATTCCTAGTAAGAGGTTGAATTTAGTTGTTAAAGTGGTAAGAAGAATTATTCTTGAGATGAGAAGTTGTGACAATGCATGGGGTATTGAATTCATGGACCAGACTAGTATTATAGTGTTATGTGCTATACTTGGTGATTTAGAGTTTGGCTTGATCATATTGAGAAATATTCGTTCAGTTCATATGTAAGTAATGGAGTTATTAATGCCCATGTAAGAATTATAAGTGGAATCAAATGAGCCCAGTATCAAAGAGGGCAAGTATGGTTGAGGAAGTATTTAAGAAGTGTAGCTAAATAGAAATTTAGAAGTTGCCTTGCCTAAGGCATAGTAATTGTATCCTAGCTTATGTTTCTATAAGACACCATAAATCTTTAGCTTAATTTAGTCGTCTAAGCTTATTAAGGGGTCCAAAACTTAGAATATTCTAGATAAGTATTCAAACTTAGTGTCATTCTAGCTTCTGAATGTTGGCGATCTTATTTCATGGCCTTTACGTCCATTATAGGTGGATAATTAGGTTGATTCATGATCAACAATGTCCGTAGGTGTTTCTGGATAGGTTTTCAATTTTTTGGACTTTGTTTGAAGCTTTTTTGGAATTCTAAAATAGTGGATCAACGCGATCTTGGTGCACCACATTGACTATCATGTTGATAAATGTTTTCCCCAGCTGCCAATGTCAATTTTTAGTAAGTCAATGTGGACTCGACGCGATGCGTTGGCTATTGCGTCAATGCCAACGATGCGGTGCATTGGTTTGTGCATCGATTGAACAGTTTTTCAGTCATTAAAAGACTACGCCCTTAGGGGTATTTGGGTCTTTTTCCCTCAACCTTCAGCCCCAAAATCACAAAATTTCATCACTTTAGGGAGTAAATAAACTCATTCTTTCTCAAATTTGCTCAAGAACAAAACCCTAGAAGCTTTAATTTCAAATCAAGAACTAAAGATTCAACCATCAACTTTCACAAATTCCTTAACTAAGGTATGTGAATTGTTCATCAAGGGTCTCTTCCACCCTTGGAGTCCAAGAAACTATTTTTAGACATTAAGTATATGAATTCCATGTTGGGTTTGATAATGTCTATGTTTAAAAATGATTAATTGGGTTACAAATCCATGTTTCATGATCAATTTCATGTGGTTAATTTATATATATGTGTTACTATGTTAAATCATGCTAAAGCCTTCAAATGGTGAATTTAATATTAAAATTGTGTGCTCACATATTGATTCATATTATGTGCATAATTTATGCCTTTCAAGTGATTGATAAATTAAACATGTCAGTTGAATAGTGAAGTTATATCATGTTAACATGTGTTTTAGTTCATGAGATACAAGTGTTTGTGAAAATGGCCCAATGAATGAAGAATGATCAAAATGCATAGTTTACATATTTCAAGTTTATGCCATGTCTCTTATTTTGTACTATTGAGTTCTGGGGGTACATGTACCCGACAATTTAGCTGATTATTTAGAGCCATGGTCAGTCATAGTCTTTGTGTTCAACAGCCATGTGTTCAAGTAGTACTTTGACATGTTTGTCATAGTCTTCATCGATGACATTCTTGTTTACTCCCGTACTGAACATAATCATGCAGACCATCTAAGAATAGTATTGCAGACTCTCAAAAACCATCAGCTATTCTCCAAGTTTAGTAAGTGCAAATTTTGGCTAAGTTCTGTAGCATTCCTTGGCCATATCATTTTCGGTGATGGTATTAGAGTTGATCCACAAAATACTAAGGCAGTGAGAAACTGGCCCATACCTAATTCTCCATCAAATATTAGGAGTTTCTTGGGTTTGGCTGGCTATTACCGATGGTTTGCTGAGGGATTTTTGTCTATTGCATCCCCTATGTCCAGATTAACTCAGAAGAAAGTCAAGTTCCAGTGGTTAGATTCTTGTGAGAAGAGTTTTTAAGAGTTGTAGACTCGACTTACCACAACTCCAGTTTTGACCCTACCAAATGGTTTTGATGGCTTTGTCGTGAATTGTGATGCTTCCAGAGTCAGATTGGGTTGTGTTTTAATGCAGATATGTAAGTTCATAGACTACGCCTCTAGAAAGACTACTACGCCTCTAGAAAGACTAATCCCCTTGAGAAGAACTATCCTACTTATGATCTTGAGTTAGCAGCAATAGTGTTTGCCTTAAAGATTCAAAGGCACTATTTGTATGGTGTGCACGTTAATGTGTTCAATAAACATAAGATCCTGCAGTATGTGTTCTCTCAGAAAGACCTAAAACTCTCTTAGATAAGCTGGTTAGACTTGTTGAAAGATTATGACATGAGTGTCCTGTATCATCTGAGCAAGGCTAATGTAGTGGTCGATGCCCTCAGTAGAATGTCTATGGGTAGTGTTTCTCATGTGGAGGATAGTAAGAAGAAGTTAGCTCAGGAACTCCATCAGTAAGCCCAACTAGGTATTTACTTAGTCGATTAAGCACAAGGTAGTGTATGGGTGCAGAGTAGTATAGAATCATCCCTAGTTTCTGAAGAGAAGGAAAAGCAGGATATGGATCCCAGCCTAGTCCAGTTGAAGAAATCAGTTAAAAATCAGAAGTTAGAGGTTCTATCCCAAGGGGAAGATGTTGTGCTATGTTGCTAGGGTCGGCTATGTGTTTCAGGCATAACTGACTTGAGGCAGCGAATTCTTGCAGAAGTGCATGGTGCGCGCTACTCGATTCATCCAAGGGTCACTAAGATATACCATAATCTGTGGGAGATCTATTGGTGGAGTGGGATGAAAAAAGACATTGTAGAATTTGTGGGTAAGTGCTCAACATGTCAGCAAGTTAAGATTGAGCATCAAAAGCCTATTGGGTCCATGCAGGAGTTTAGCATTCCCACCTATAAATGGGAAAAAGTAAACATGGACTTTGTAATGGGTTTGCCCAGTACTCGTCGTCAGTATGATTCAGTTTGGGTCATTGTAGATAGAATAACCAAATAATTTCATTTCCTTTAAGTCCATACCTCCTATTAAATTGAGGATTACGTCAAACTCTATATCAGAGAGTTGGTCAGATTACATGGTGTTCCATTGTCCATTATCTTAGATAGAGCTACCCAGTTCACCTTTCATTTCTGAAAAGAATTCCAAAAAGGTCTTAGTACCTGAGTTCATCTCAGTAAAGCTTTCCATCCCTAGAAAGATAGTCAAGCAGAAAGGACCACAGACCTTAGAAGCTATGCTGTGAGCATGTACGATAGATTTCAAAGGTAGTTAGGATAACTATTTGCCTTTGATTGAGTTCGCATAAAACAACAACTATCAATCCAGTATTCAGATGGCTCCATTTAAGGCATTTTATTGGAGGAAGTGTAGATCTCCCATTGGTTTGTTTGAAGTGGGTGAGGCTATAGTGTTAGGGCCTGACTTGGTATTTATTACCTTAGAGAAAGTCTAGTTGATCAGGGAAAGAGTTAAGACAGCTCAGAGCCGACAAAAATCGTATGCAGATATGTGCAGAAAGGATCTCGAGTTCAAGATTGGTGAATATTTGTACTTGAAAATCTCTACTATGAAAGGGATGAAGAGATTTGACAAGAAGGAGAAACTCAATCCCCAATATGTCGGTCCTTACCAAAATCTCAGCCATTTAAAAAAGGTAGCTTACGAGCTTGTATTACTTTCAAATCTATCTTTAGCGCATCCAGTGTTCCACATCTCCTTGATAATGAAATGCATAGGTGACCCAGCAGTCATAGTCCTTGTGGAAGGCATAGATATTTAGAACAAGCGCTCTTATGCAGAGATTTCAGTCAAAATCCTTGACTATCAAATTCATAGATTGAGGAACAAAGAAGTCCCTCTAGTCAAAGTTCTTTGGCAGAATCAGTCCGTTGAAGGAGCTACTTGGGAAGTAAAAGCAGACATGCGAACCAAGTATCCTCACCTCTTCTCCACAGACTCAGACCCAATGTAAGGTGATAGCTTTCCTTAAGCTTATTTAGTTTCATGTATAAATTTTAGTTACAAACTTGGTATCAGTTACCATTTCATGTTAATTCATGTATTCATGCATCAGATATGCATGTCCAGTATAAAAAACTCAGCTTATCAGTAATTCCAGTCATGCATTCATGAATCATGTTCAACTATGTGTTCATACATCAGACATGTATGTTCAATACGATAATTTAGTGTATTAGTGATATCAGTTAAGAAATCATGTTTCAGTTGTGCATACCCAGTGTCTAAGTTCAGCCTCTCAGTCTCCGTAGTCTCATTTGAGGACGAATGTTCCCAAAGGGTAGATAATGTAAGACCCCACAAAATCCTTAGCTTAATTCAGTCCTCTAAGCTTATTAAGATGTCCCAGACTTAGAATATTCTAGCTAAGTATTCAGACTTAGTGTCATTCTAGCATTCAAAAGTTGGAAATCTTATTTTATGGCCTTTACGTCCATTATAGGTGGATATTTAGGTTGAATCATGATCAGGAATGTCCGTAGGTTTTTTTAGACAAGTTTTAGATTTTACGAACTTCGTTTGAAGCTCCTTTGGAGTCCTAAAATAGTTGATCAACATGATCTTGGTGCGCCACATTGACTATCACATTGCTCAATGCTTTCCCCAGCTCTCAGCATCAATTTCCAGTTAGTCAACACATACTCGATGCGATGCATTGGCTATCGCATTAATGCCAAAGATATGGTCCATCGGTCTGCACGTTGATAATATAATTTCTTAGTCATTAAAAGACCGTGTCCTTGGGGGTATTTGGGTCTTTTTTCCTCAACCTTCAGCCCCCAAAATATGAAATTAATCACTTTAGGGAGAAAATAAACTCATTCTTTCTCAAATTTTCTCACGAACAAAACCCTAGAAGATTCAATTTAAAATTAAGAACTCAAGATTCCACCATCAACTTTCCGAAATTCCTTAACTAAGGTATCTGAAGTGTTCATCCAAGGGTCCCTTCCACCCTTGAAGTCCAAGAAACTACTTTTAGACTTCAAGTATGTGAATTCCATGTTGGGTTTGATAATGTTCATTTTAAGTAAGGATTAATTGGATTTTAAATCCATGTTTCATAATCAATTTCATGTGGGGTTAATTGATTTATATGTGGTACTATGTGAAATCTTGCTAAAACCTTCAAATGGTGAATTTAAAATTGAAATTGTGTGCTCACATGTTGATTAGTACTATGGCATAATTTATTCCTTTCAAGTGATTAATTAATTTAATATGTGAGTTGAATAGTGAAGATATATCAAGTTAGACGTTTTTAAGTTCATGACATGCAAGTGTTTGTTAAAATGCCCCAATGAATGAAGAATGATCAAATGCTTAGTTTACATGTTTCAAGTTTATGCCATGTCTCTTATTTTGTGCTATTGAGTCCTTACGGTACTTGTACCCGAAAATTTAGCTGATTATTTAGAGCCATGGTCAGTCATAGTATAATAATATTTACATCACTATCAGTAGTACTCTCAGTTAGTTACAAAACTCAGGAAAAACTCAATAGACTCAGTATTCTTCTAGTATAGTTCAGTACTCAGTACAGTCCCCAGTAAACTCAGTCAGTTAATAGAGTTTAGTAGTTTCCGACAGTCTACAGAACATAGTGTACCCAATTCAATATAATTAAATAGAAATATCAGTAAAGACTTAGTCTATCCTAGTACAGACTAGAAATCTTTTCAGTGTCTATGCATTTGGAAGTAGGATTCAACACCGATTTAAGCAAGGGATTAGGCCATTCCTGCCAGCAGAGAGTTTGACCCTTAGTAGCAATCTCTGCATTATAGAACTATGTAGCCAGCATAGGTTGAGATATCCTCCTTCCAGATATATTGAGGGTTGATATATCACGTTCGAGTTATCCTGCCAATGAGGGTTGACAGAAGAGCTTTCTGTTAGAGAGGATTAACTTAAAACTTGTCTTTACCCGTGGAATGGTATTGACACCCTTCAAACTAGGGTTAAAAGTTTGACCCTAATCATTTTAGAGCGGGGCATGTCGGTTAGATGATTACCTCCCACAGTCTCAGTTTCATTCTCAGTCTTAGAATAGAATTTAGTTTAGTTCTATAGATTCAGGATTATCAGGAATTATCACTAAGCTCTGTACGAAAATCGGTATGGTTCCACAATATGCAAAACTATTAGATACAATCATTCAGATAATAAGTAATACAATATTCATAAACTCAGATATCAGTTATTAGTATTCAAATTCAGTACTCAGTATTAGCATAATCTAAGTTACAGTTTATGTATTCATGTATATACTCTTTCTCAGTCATACTCATGTTATTCAGTTATTATTGTGAATGCATATGACCCCATGCATTTCAACCTACCTCACTGAGCATACCAGTATATTTAAAATACTGATGCATGCTTTTTCTTTACACTATGATGTCTTATATCATAGGTTCAGACGCACAGGCTCCAGAGAACCCTTAATAGTTTAGATTCTCAACTTTCAGAGTAGTGGTGAATCTCATAGTTTGAGTACATGCTTATTATTTACATTATTTCAATTTTATTTTAGTAGATGGAGTTAGTTAGGGGATTTTCCTATCAGCTCCACAGTTCAGACAGTGAAAGGCTTTTCAGACTAAAGTATTTTCAGATAGTTGTTCAATTTTTCAGTACTTATATTCAAATTTATTTACAAATGTTAACCTTGTGGCATATGTTTCCGCCAATTTCTGCAATCATTATAGGATTTATTACACAGTTATTACAGCAGGTACTAGTCATGGGTTAGCTTGTGGTCCTTTGGGATTGTGAGCACTGTGTAGCCTTCGGGGTACTGACTTGGGGTGTTACAATTTCATAGGCCTATGCTCCATGTTACAGTGTTATAGCCATATTAATATTCTTTATTCAGATATCTCATTCAGTTCATTCCCACGAATTTTTATCCTTAATGTTATTAGAACCTCTTAGAAAAGTGTTTGATAAATACTCTAGTTGAGTATAAGCTCTCAGTATAATTCAGTCTGTATATCTAGCAATTCAGCTTAGTAATCAGACAGAAAAGTGTTACTATCTAAAGTTTCATGAGTATGGATATTCCAAGAGGTAATTTGTTCACATCCGTGCAATTTGTAAATTTTGTTCAGTTCATGCATCATGTTTCAAATTCAGATATTTATACGTGATTTAGTTTGTAAGTGTCCCATGCATCATCTCAGTCTTTCTTTATTATTTCAACCAAGTCAGTATCATTTGGGGAATGAATGATCCCAAGAGGAAGATGTTGTAGTACCCTTAGTTTTTATGTCCTAAGCCTCTCATATTTTCTTCACCAAAATATATCCAGCTTGAGGTAATGGTTACTCATAAGTTGACTCTCTTGTTTAAATCTAAGCCTTAAAACCATTCTCATGTCATTGCATGTATTCACAAAATCTGTTCAGTTCATGTATCATGCTCAGAATCAGTTATGAAATCATGTTCCAAGTCACGTATGTTCAGTATATGGTTGCAGTTACCTTATTATTCTCAGTCTAACCAATCTCATTTGAGGATAAATGATTCTAAGGGGGAGATAATGTAACACCCCACATTCTTAAGCTAGAAATTGAATCATCATTTCTACTTGTGTAAACTCTAATCCCATGATTTATCATTGAATACATGTTTTTTGATCTTTATCATGGTGTGTGAAGTGATTTATAGGTGAAAAATGTCATAGGAATTACTTAGAGAAAAGTTGAGCTAAGAACCTTTTAGTCGGCTAAATTTTGTTGTTCGATACTATAAGTGTCTACTTTAACATGTATAAATTTTTATATATGTGGAATTTTAAGATCAAGACCCATCAAATGATAGATGATTGAGTTAGCTTTCCAACGATACAAATTTTTCCTTAATCCGATACCCGAGCAAAAAGTTGGGGCCTTTTCCATGAGAGGTAGGGTTCGCAATTTGGCCGTGGCACGTTGATCTTTCCACACAATATGGGATGCGATACGGAGCTTATCCCCCCTCTGTTTCATCTGCTTAAGTGTCAAGGGTCACTTTGGTACTTCCCCTCAGTCCTAATCATCCAAGGTACGAATTATAACACCTAAAAGGGTGTTATTTACCCATCTTCCTCAAAATTTCTCATGTAGAAACCCTCATCTTCCCAAGAACAAAATATAAAACTCTCTCCAAGAAGTCAGGTATCCATGCTCCAAATTTAAGTTTTTCTTAAAAGGATTCAATATTCAATTACAAGATTATTTCAGAAATTTGTTTAATTAAGGTATGTAGGGTTTATGAAATAGGATCCTCTCTCATACGTGTGCCCAAAACTTACTTTAATGATTAAAGTTCGTGTTTTGCAATTAGGGTTCATACCCAATTATCTATATTCTTGAATTATGATATTTCTATGATATTAAAGGATTTAAGTGCATCAAAATTTTCTTATATCTATGTTTCCTCACTAATTTTACATTCAAGCCATGTTATTAGCTTTATCATGTGAATTATGGTTCGATGTAATTCAAAAACCCAAACTTATTTGTTATGGTTGGGTAATACCTAGTCAAATAATTAAGCTTATGTATTTAGCCCTATAAACATGATCCCCTTTTCAATGTTCACTTACTTCTATGTCATAGCTCACTGATTTTAGGTTGAATCCCTGAATTATGAAATTATCCATGTAATTATGTTGTTTTCTCATATCTAAGACATTACCATGTTCAAGTTCATTCTTCTCACTCATTTTGGTGAAATGTTTATGCCTTGGGTCTTGGATCATGACACCCATATTACATTTTTAATGGGTAATATCATATTTAATGAATCATTCAGTGTTGGGGGGTTATGAACACCAGATACCTATGTTTTTACTTATGCTTCAGATCTTTCAAGTAATATTTCAGTGAAACCATGAGTCTTATTATTTACTCAAATATTTAAGATCATGATGAGCACTGTCAGTTATAAGAAATAATATACAATTCAACTTAATTCATTTCAGTACTAGTGTCAGGTTATTTAGGAGTAGGATTTAGCACCGAGTGAACCCAGGGATGGGCGATCACCTGCTAGAAGAGGGTCTGACGCTTAGTAACAATCCCTGAGTTGTAAAACTACGTAGATAATGTAGGTTTGATATATTTTCGTAGAAGTTGAGGTTTGACACATATCTTATGAGAGCATCTGCAAGTAGAGGGGGACTCCTTAGTTTTTTGGGACACTAGTTCAGTAGATCCACACAACCAGTGTTGGTAACCAGTGTTGGGATCACTTATGGTTCTACGCACCATGTTAAAACAAGGAAGTAGTCTCGGGTCGTGACATCACCTGACCCGTACCCTCACTATATGACTCATATGATGAGTTGTTACTAGGACAGTGAGTTCAAAGCTCAAGAATTTTCCAAGGGACAAAATCCATGGTGTTTCAATTCTCCCCTAGTTGGATCATTTATCCTCGAATGATGGGACAAGGTAGTGATTATCATGATTAAATCCCCAAACATCACTACTCTTACCTTTAAGATAGAAAATAGATTACCAAGGAATTCACAATCTACTTTAACAAAGGTAAAAAACAAAGATGGTAATAACGACACATACCTCAACCACGATTTTTTGAAAAGGGGAATAGGAATGGATATTTGGACTACATTCCCTTTTAAGCTTCCTATGTAGCCTTTTCTACCTTGTGGTTCCTCCATATAACCTTTTGCAAAGCTACGTCCTTGGTCAGCAACTGGTGAACCAGCCAATCCAAGATTTCAACATGGACCTCTTAATAAGATAGGGAATCTGAAATACCAATATCCTTAATAGCCACAATTTGTGATAGATCACCCACTTACTTCCTCAACATAGAAACATAGAACACCAGGTGAATGAAGCTCAAACTAGAAGGCAACTCCAACTAATATGCAACATGGCCAATTCTTCTCCAAAGCAAGTAAGGATCAACATACCGTGGACTTAGCTTTCTCTTCTTCCCAAACCGTATCACTCACTTCATGGAAGATTCCTTCAAGAAAACCCTATCCCCAACCACATTCTTTAACTTTCTATGCTTCACATCTTCATACGACTTTTATCGACTTTAGGTAGCATTAAGACTATCCCAAATATCCTTCACCTTCTCCATGGCTTGGTGAACGAAATATGGATTAAACACTCCTCATCACCAACATTGAACCACCCAATAAGAGTACTAAACCTCCTACTATACAAGACCTAAAACAAAGCCATCCCAATGCTAGAATGGTAGCTATTATCATATGCAAACTCTATAAGAGGAAAATTCTCAACTCAACTACCTCCATAGTCAATCATGAAAGCTCTAAGCATATCTTCTAATGACTAAATAGTTATTTCCTCTTACCCATCCGAATGCGGGTGGGAAGTGGTACTAAGACTCATATTGGTCCCCAAACCTTTCTTAAATGACCGCAAAAAGTGAGATGAAAATTGTGTACCATGATCCGAGATAATAGAGATCTCTTGGAGGTACAACCTTGAATAATCCTCTTCCGAAAAATTTGTCCTCACTAGCAAAAAGTGGGCAAACTTAGTCATCCTATCCACGATGACATAAATTGATCACTTTCTACATCTATATAGGTAACTGAATCTCTTTATATAACACTCTGGGCCTTATGTGCTCAACTTTAACTTGTAGTCTCACCATGCACTTAGCCAAAAACTAGCCACATCCCACTTCATATTGTTCCACCAATACATTTCCTTAAGGTCTTGATACATTTTCATCTAGCAACGATGAATAGCATACCACGACTCATCTGTCTTAGCCAAAATCTTCTCTCACAATCCATCAACATTTAGAATGCATAATCTCCCTTGGTACCGCAAGGTACTATCACCACTAACCTAAAATACCTTTACTTTTTAGCCACCTACATCACCCTTGATCCTCATCAAGAAAGGATCCAACACTTGCTTTTCTTTTACCTTAGCACCCAAGGATGACTTCGCCACCTCTTGAACAAATACACCACCATCCTCAAAGTCCTAGCCAAGTGGTGAACTTCTTTCACAATTTCCCTTTTTCCCTCATACACATGAGCTAGACTCCCTATGGATAACCTACTAAGAACATTAACAACCACGTTAGCTTTGCCTCGATAGTAGTGAAGGCTCATGTCATAATCCTTGAGTAGCTCATGCTATCTCTTTTGCTAGAGGTTCAGCTCTTTCTAAGTAAGCACATATTGTAGGCTCTTATGATCAGAAAATATATCCACATGCATGCCATACAGATAGAGACGTCATATTATCAATATGAACACCACAACCAACAATTCCAAGCCATGATTTAGATAATTCTTCTCATGCCCCTTCAACTGATAGGAGGCATAAGCTATCACTTTTCAATGTTCCATCAAGATACAATCAGTCCCCACATAGGATGTATCATAATAGACCACAATCCCATCAGTGCATTCGGGAAAAGTCAAGACTAGAACCGAAGTCAGTTTATCCTTTAGTTTCTCAAAACTACCCTTACAAGCATCAGACCATAAGAACTATATCTTTTTATGTGTTAACCTAGTCAATGGGGAAGCTATAGTCCAAAAACTTTCCACAAACCTCTTATAGAAACCAACTAAACTAGAGAAACTCACATTATCAATTTGAGTCATGGTTCTTGGACACTTCTTAACCATTGCAACTTTCTGCGGATCCACTATAATTCCTTCACTAGAGAGGACATGACCCGAAAATGAGACAGCATTCAACCAAAATTCATATAACTATTGAAATTTTAGGGTTTGCAATGTAATGCGGAGGTATCAGCATGATACACCTCGCTCTTAAAGTACACAATAATGTCAACTATGAACAAAAGACATAACCAAGAACTCAAAATGCCCATATTCGATATGAAAGGTAATCGTAGGAATATCCACCTCCCTAATCTTTACCTGATGATACTCAAATCGAAGATCAATCTTGGGGAAAAACTTAGCACCTTGAAGCTAATCAAACAAATGATCTATCCTTAGAAGAGGGTATTTGTTATTTACCATCACCTTATTCAACTGCGATAATTAATACACATCCGAAGGGAACCATTCTTTTTCACACAAAAAACATCGGTGCACACCATCGAGACACACCAGAATAGATAAAACCCTTATCTAAAAGATTCCTTAGTTTCTCCATAATCTAATTTAACTCAATTAGAGCTATGCTTTATGAGGGAATAGAGATAAGATGAGTGTCTGGAGCAAGGTCAATCCAAAAATTTATCTCTTTACCGAGAGAGACACCAGGAAGGTCGTTAGGGAAGACCTCAGGGAATTTATTCACCACTGAGATGAAATGTAAGAAAGGACCCTCCAAGTTAGAATCTTCAACCCAGGCCAGATGATAGAGAGACCCCTTTGAAATTAACCTCCTAGCTCTAATATATGACATAAACCTCTCCTTAGGATCTAGGGAACTACTTTCCCACTTAATAACCGGCTTACTAGGGAATATAAAGATGAACTTATGAGTCAAAAAGTCTAGAGAAGCATTGAACGATGCAACAAATCCATCCCCAATATGACATCAAAATGAACCATGTCTATGTCAAACTAATCAACCAAAGTATCCCTACCACTCATAGATATAACACAACCCCTATAGACTCTTCTAGCTACCATAGAGTTACCCACCGCTGTAGAAAGATAAAAAAGGTCCAAAATACACACAAGAATGAAACCAACATACCCAGCCACAAATAGGGTCACATAAGAAAGAGTGGACTGATAAAACTTAAACTAAACTTCTCTTACAAGAATGTAAGCGATCATTTTCAATATATAACCCGACTAGGTTGGGGTCTAATCCCATAGGGAATATGGTGTGAATTTGAGTTATCTGTGAGTTAATCAACTGAGAGTTATCAGTTTTCTGTGAACGGGGGTTTTTGGAAAGGTAACAAATAATTACTTCTCAATTCAATGTTTGAAATCAATATGATAAGGAAAACCAGAGTTATATTCACTATGGGTGTTGGGATTTGACAGACGCTAGTAACAGTTCAAGATTCTTGTGGTAGGTAGGAATAATAGACTATCCTTGTCGAAGTTATGTCTAAAGGTTTATCAACCTATTCAGACATTTATTCACCTAATTCTCCGAACTTAGGGAATTTATATTTCCTAACAAGATGTTATCTCAAGTTAATTAATCTTGTTACAACATTAATTATTAAATAGAAGTTTGATGCTTCCAAGTCCCTATTGATAATTCACTTCTTACTAGTATTAATTTCTTATCTCAACCAAATCACCAGTAAGCAAGGCCTATTGTTTTCAAATGATAGTAAGAGTATAAAATAATGGAATTTACATGAAGTTTCTACCACCGTTAGAATTTTGAACACTTAGTTACGTTACAAACCCAAACCCATAAATCCCACAACTTGGGTTAAGGGAATTTAGCTACTCATAATAAAATAATCAAGACAATAAGTTGAATTCATAGTTTGATATATGAACTTATAGCAAGATAAATAGCAACAAGTGTTTCTCAGATTTGATTCACAGTAGAAAATCCCATAACAATTGTTATAATCTCTCCAAAAATAATTGTAAAGTTCAAGTCAAAAAGACTAGGGAGAAGAGATTCTCAAAATGTCAGTTCCCCCCCTTTATGATTAGAAAACCCAAACATATGCTTTAAATACTTTAGCCTAATTATGGAAACAAAATCATAGATCATTGTAATTTCTCGGACAGGCAATGACGTGTGTGACGGCTTAAAAGGAGTCTGATAACTAATCAGGAATGTCGTCAGCTTCTCTTTACTTTTGACAATCTTTGCCTTAGGTTGACGATGAGATGTGATGGCTTATTAGACATATGATGACTTATCAGAATTATCGTCGCTTCTTCACTTCAAATCCCATACCTTGCCTAAGTCTAATGACGAGTCTAAAGACTTATCATATTTTTGATGGCCTATCACAGATGTCATCATGAATTCCAGCTGAAGCCTATTCTCTGTCTAAGCCTAACGACAAGCCTGACGGCTTATCATACTTGTGATGGCCTATAACAGATGTCTTCACAATTCCAACTGAAACCCATTCTTTATCTAAGACTGACGGCAACTCTGATAGCTTATCACAAGGCTGACGACTTATCAGACAAGTCATCAGCTATACTTCCCTCTCTACTTACTCAGAAATTAACTCTTTTACTACCATTATTGTTGGTTATCTTGTATCTTGACTTTTACAGCAATATGTAACGGAAAACAATTAAAAATGATAAAAGTTGCTTAACACTTTGTAATTATTCTTAGTTAAAAGCCTCAAATGTGTTAGCATCTGCTAACACATCAAGAGGATACAGAGTACATTCGGCAGAGGATACAGAGTACATTCGGTAGTCAACTATCTATATTATCTCAAAACCTTTTCACCATCTCTAAGTTCAATTAATTTTAAAACAACAACTATGCGTATTATTGAAGAACAATAATGCGACACACAAGAATCAAGATATGACATCAATTCAGCAACAATAACCATATATGTACCAAGATTACACTATCCAAACAAGTTAGAAACTAGCAACGTAACTAGTGCTCCCTTACTATAAAGAAGTCCCACTCCAATTATCTCAGACATCACATATGTAACCATGGGGATAATCAAAAGACACTCACTCTCAGAATGAATTTCCAATCAATGTATGCCAAATACCACAGGCTTGCCCTTATTTTCATTACTAAGATTTTCAGACAGGTTAGCAAGGATCACTATAGGTCTTTTCTTTACCTTGTAATGTAGGCTAGGGGATGGTATAATACTCGATGATACTTAAAGTGACTAAGCCTCCTTGACACTACACTAGCTTCTGGGGTCTCACTTATTAACCTTTTTCTATTCTTCTCTTTTCTTTATCACACATATTAAGGATGGTTGCGATCTTTTCTACAATAATTTCTTTTTTTTCACAACTTTTCTTTTCTTGTTCTTTTCCACCGCACCCAACTTTTTATTCTTTTATTTTATTCTACCTTTCTTCGTACTCATTTTACATCATATACCCCTATGATAGCCACCCTCAACTTAGTCCATTTGCCTAAGTCAATGTGCACAGTGTCCAAGGAGGACCTGGGCCAAAATAGGTTCATTATGATATAAATGAGATGGTGATCGGTATCATAAAAAAGAAATAGGCTATTCAGGCTCAAAATAGGGATCAAGGGATATTATGCATACAGGGAAGGGCATTTAGGCTAAAAGTGGGCTAATATCAAAATGACCTATTATCCTTTCCTAACCCCTATCCTCCAATCTAGGTAAGACTAACCGGGCAGGTTCTGGATTTAACATACAAAGGGAATTAAGTAATATCTCACACGCACATAGAACACAAGTATATCACAAGGTACTACTTATCTAGTTCATGCAATTATTTAGTAATGATTATCAAGTCAGTAGAACTGATAACATAATAAGATGCGTAGTGGTCACAATTAAATGCAAATCACATAGTTAAACAATCAGACCATTTGAGAGGTGTTCACAAAATAACAAAACCACGTTAACTTCCTCAAGTACTTGTATTTCTTTTATTCAACTACAAAATATTACAACAACAACTCACCCTACACCCTCAACTTAAAATCAAAGAAAAATTGAACGAAGGATTAGGGTATACCTGGAGTAGATTAAGCACAGGGATCATGGGTTATTTCCCATGTAACGCCTGATTTAACGTCGCAGCATGACTTAGGTATCTCGATTTATTTAGACTTTTTTGAGACCGATAGTAGCAATACTTTTCATCGAGTTATTTGGACCGATATAAGGTTTAACTCATTGCCCATTAACCTTAAAGATACTTTTGTCTTCATTTTCAAGTTCTACTACTCTATATGAGTAGACTTGACTAACTCTAAATGGGCCTGACCACTTGGATTTAAGCTTACCTAGGAACAGTTTAAGTTTGGAATTGAACAAAAGCACTAAGTCACCTATTTGGAAATATTGTTTCTCGATCCTTCAATCATGATACTTCTTTATTTTTTCTTTGTATAGGTCACTCTTTCATATGCCCTATCATGAAATCCATCCATCTCATTCAATTGTCCTAGTCTTAGCTCTGCTACCTCCTTTCAATTCAAATTTAACTTTTTGAGTGCCCATAAAGCCTTGTGCTTCAGCTCTATTGGTAAGTGGCATGCTTTTCCATAGACTAACTAGAATGGTGACATGCCAATGGGTGTCTTAATAGTGGTCCAATATGCCCACAAGGCACCATCGAGCTTTCGAGACCAATCTTGCTGACTAGCATTCACCATTTTAGCTAGGATAGCTTTAATCTCTCAATTTGACACCTCTACTTTCCCACTAGTTTGTGGGTGATATGGAGTGGCTACTCTATGTTGATTCACCCCATATTTCAGTAAGGCAGCTCAAAATACTTTGTTCCAAAAATGAGATTCTCCATCGCTTATAATAGTATGTTGTACTCTAAAGCGAGAGAAAATATTCTTCTTGAGAAAAATAATAACCCTTTTTCCTTCATTATCAAATAAGGCAACAACTTTGACCAATTTCAAGACATAGTTAATAGCAACTAAAATACACTTCATCCCATATGAGCTTACAAAAGGACCCATGAAATCGATACCCCAGACGTTAAACATTTCTACTTCAAGCATCTTAGTCAAAGGCATCTCATGTATTTTAGAGATCAACCCCTACCTCTAATATTGGTCATATTTCAGCACAAACTTGTGATCATCCTTGAAAAAGGTTGGCAAATTGTAGCCACTCTGTAATACCTTCCTAGCCATTTGGTCACCTGCATGGTGACCTCCAACTAGGGAAGCATGACATGCTTCCAATATACACAATATATCTACTTCTGGCACACATCTTCTTATAATATTATCAGCATATCATTGAAAAAGATATGGCTCATCCCAAAAGTAATGTGTCACATCATGAAGGAACTTCTTTCTTTGATCAAAAAAAGGTTTTCTGGAATGACCTCACTCACAACATAATTTGCAAATAAGCGTACCAAGGAATTTTCTCCGTAGCAGTATCCAAGATTTCCTCTTTAGGAAATGCATCATTCATCTCCATTTCATCACTAGCTGCCTGCTCACCTTCCATTCTAGATAGATGATCTGCAACTTGGTTTGCACAACCCTTTTTATCTTTGACTTCAAATTCAAATTCTTGTAGTAGCAACACCCATCTAATCAGCCTTGGTTTTTGTCATGACCCGAACCAAGGCCTGGTGGTGATGAGTATTTCAAACCATGAAAGCCCAAAACACCCCTATCTGTCTGGTAATCATGCACCTAATTCATATGATCAAAGTAATGTGAAAGAAATGTAATAATTCGGAAACATGGTCATAAATATGAAAAGAAACAATAACGGGGAAATAAAGTTCCCCCAACATCTAAATAACTATCTACAAAAATCTCTAATAAATGACTGAGTCAATTAACCATATATAAACTGGGACATGGCCACCAGTAAACCCCAAAACTAAACATTAGATAAAAGGACTGCAGGATATAAGACCTTCCGAAACATAGAAGGCACACCACTTGTCCCTATAATTTTGTTTGAATGATTTACTGATTCTGCCTCCTAGACTGAGCCTCTGAACCTGAGAGGTTGGAGAGGGGAGGGGGCCAGCATAAAAAGTACTAGCACGCACAGATATCTAAACAAAACATAATATTTTTACAAAATATAATTGAGGGCCATTATAAAGCAATTTCGTATCAAATTATTTGAAAACACATGGGTGTAACGCAATAGTTTCTCAACAACAATGAAATGTAACTGAGCTAGGTGGAATACCCTACATAATTTACACCAACTGTCTAACCTCAGTTGCCGAGAGACACTCAAGATCACATAGCATGGTGTCTCGACCCAATGGTAGTGCCCAAGATCACTTAGCCCGGTCTCCTACCTATAGTACCAATTTAGGAATCATATGAAGTCAAGTAAACAAGATCACTTAGCCTGGTACCAATATTTCATGTTGGCAAACATGTTTTCCAACGATGAGCCCTTACATCTCAAACACCTTCTTCGGGTATCTACCTTTCTCATGTAAAATCAATGCATTCAAATTTCATCTGATTCAATAACATATCATGTTCTGTAGGGTATCATCATACCCGACTTTCAAGTCCTCAATATCACTTCCAAATATGCATAACTATGTAAAAACCAAGGTGATTCATCATTTACAGGTAGTGAACAATATTTATTTCAAATTCATGCTCTCTTTTGTTGATCACAACATGATATGGGGTATCAAGACATTATCATGGGAATTTAAAAGCAATTTGTCATTCATATTTATCAAACTTCCATGGAAAATCTCAAATCACATATGCATGGTTTCAACCATTGAAGTATATAAGCAGACAATTCTCATGGCATAAAGAAAGATGACTTAGAAATCATATTGAAAGCAAGTTATTAGATTTTGATTGAAAACCCCCATTTAAAAGCATGTATGTTCATAAAACTACACCCATGAGATTTTTGGATAACCCCACTTACCTCTATATGCAAATATGATAGGTGCTTCTTAAAGCCTATGTTACAGAGATTCCAAATATTCAATTTGTTTTGAAAACCCATGGTTGAATCTTGCACTATTTGAGTTTTTTTTTGAAAAACTAGAGAGAGTTCTTGAATAATTTGGATGAATGAAGGTGTTTATGGCTAAATAAAGGTGGAAAAAGACCATTTTACCCCAAAAACGGAGTGTTTAAGTCACCTAAAACCTTTACATAGGCGGTGCCTATGCTATTGCCTATGTTTACATAGGTGGTGCCTATGCTATAACATATGTTTACATAGGCGGTGCCTATGCTATCACCTATGCTTACATAGGCGCTGCCTACTACTTTGAAAGGCCATAACTTCTTGCTCGGGTGTTGGATTTTGGTAAAATTAGTATCGTTGGAAAGCTAACTAAAAAGCCTATCTCTTGAAACATAGTAGGCTCACTAATTCAACAAATATAGAGAGTTATGGTCAATGGAAGTTGACACAAATTACAACGTCCACTAAAACTTAATAGATCAAAATAGTTTCAACTCGTCCTTGAGTTGAAAGACCTCTATGGTATAAATTCAAGCTTGAATGGATTCACATACTACGCAATTAATTAACATGCAATATTGGCATAGGATTTATGGCTTTAGGATTATCAACGCATCGAAATCGTGGTTTTTATTCTAGCCCAAAATGTGGGGTGTTATAGTTTTGCATCCTTCTTAGCCATCAAATACCTTAAGGATGCATGGTCAGTATGGACCACCACCTTGGTCCCAAGTAGGTAAGCTATAAATTTCTCAAAAGCATACACTACAACTAGGAGTTCCTGTTCATTGAAGGTATAGTTCTTTTACACTCCATTCAGTGATTTACCGGCATAATATATTGGATGAAACAGTTTGTCCTTCTCTTGCCCCAATATAGCTCCAAAGGCAACACCACTTGCATCACATATGATCTTAAACAGTTTTGACCAGTCTGGTGCAACAATGATAGGGGCCTCGAACAACTTCTTTTTAAGGTATTCCAATGCCTTCAAGAAATCATCATTGAAAGAGAACTTCACTTCTTTCTCTAAAAGTTACAAAGTGGATTTGCAACCTTTGAGAAGTCTCTTATAAACCTTCGGTAAAATCTAGAATGTCCAAGAAAACTATGCATTCCCTTCACTGTAATGGGAGGTGTCAATTTCTGGATAACTTCTACCTTGGTTTGATAAACCTTTATCCCTTTTGCTGATATTTTGTGCCTGAGAACGATGCCACCCTTTACCATAAAGTGGCACTTCTCCCAATTAAACACCAAATTAAATTCAATATATCGTTGCAAGGCCATACTCAGGTTTTCCAAACACAGGTCAAACGAATATCCCTGCACAGAGAAATTATCCATGAACACCTCTAAGGTGTCCTCCACCATATCTGAGAAAATAGACATCATGCACCATTGAAAAGTAGCGGGTGCATTGCATAGCCCAAACGACATCCTCTTAATACAAAGGTGCCCTATGGTCATGTGAATGTCATCTTATCCTGATCTTCAGGAGTAATACAGATATGGTTATATCCAAAATAACCATCTAAGAAGCAATACCACCCCCTTCTAGCCAATCGATCAAGTATTTCGTCCATAAAGGGCATCGGGAAGTGGTCTTTCAAACTCCATGAGTTTAGTTTACAGTATTCCATTCAAACTCTCCACCCAGTCATAGGCTTGAGTGGAATTAATTCATTCTTTTTATTTGCAACAATAGTCATGCCCCATTTTTTGGGCATGCATTGAATTGGGCTCACCCATTTACTGTCAGAAATAGGGTAAACCACTCCTGCATCCAATCACTTAATAATTTCCTTCTTAACCACCTTTTTCATTGGTGGGTTAAGACAGCGTTGGTGCTCAATGGTTGGATTACAATCTTTCTCAAGTTATATTTTATGCATGCAGATGCCAGGGAGAATGCCAATAATATTGTAATAGTCCATCCTATTGCTCTTTTATATATATAAAGTACTGAAATAAGTGCTTCTACCTGTATCTCTCCCAAATCAGCTGCAATAAAAATGGGCAGCATGATTTTGTTGCCCAAAAATACGTACCTTAAATGCCCTGGCAGTTTCTATAATTCCAACACCGGTGGTTTTGGTCGATTAAAAAGATCAAGATTTAGCTTCTTAGTAGCATAAGAGTATGAAACCATTGCTAAAAAAAAAACAAATAGTCTCTTCATAC